>NW_007251765.1:1586099-1603115 GCF_000164805.1 Carlito syrichta
CTCACCTCAGCCTCCCAAAGGCGCGGGATTACAGGCTGAGCCACCGAGCCCGGCTTATTTTTTTTTAAATAGTACCAAGGCCGTAATAGTACTGTATGTTTGAGTCACACTATAAATGGAAACAACAAACGGACACAATTCCAAGTTAAGATGTAAAATCCTCCTCTTTTGAGTCTCCCTTGATCCCCTTCTTCAGATTTATCTCTTATTTCTTATTTGTACTTTGTATGACAATTCAATTCATCAAATATTTTTGTGCCAGACACACTAATAGGTACTGAGATGCCAAGATAATTTAGACAAAGTTTCTCGAGCACTTACATTCGTTTGTCTTCTATTAGTTATTACATGTTTATCTGTCTCTTACCTAACTTTCTCTCAACTCCTTTGCCCAAGTGAATAAAACTGAAAATAAAATCTAAATTTTAGCGTCCACCTTTATAACCTTCTTATATGTCTATGAAAAAACTTCTAGGGGGAGAAAGTATGTGCTATGGTCTGAGTTTGTTTTTCCGCAGAATTCATATATTGAAACCGTGACCATTAAGGTGATGGTGCTAGGAGGTGGGACCTTTGGGATGTGATTAGGTAATGGGGGTGGAGCCCTCATGAATGGGATTAGTGCCTTTATAAAAGGGACTCAGGGGAATCATCTTCATTCCTTCCATTGTGCGAGGACTCAGTGAGAAGGCGCCATCTGAACCAGAACGTGAGCCCTCATTGGACACGGAATATGTTGGAGCCTTGATCTTGGACTTCCCGGTCTCCAGAACGGTGAGAAATAAATTCCTGTCATTTGTAAGCCATGCAGCTTATGGCATTTTGTTATAGCAGCCTAAGTGGAGACTAGGACAGTATGAGATCCCCATTTCTTGCCCTTCTTCCCAAAGTACGACATGTCTCCACCAAACTTAATACATTGCTCTCCAAATCCTGTGCCTATGTTAGTCTCCTCTCTAAGGAAACGGTACCAATATCCTCTCATTTGTTCAGGCCCCAGACCTCATAGTATCCCTTTTTTCTCTCTCTTCCTCATTCCCTACTTTGAATCCTACTTGAGTTTATGACCTCTTTCTCCAAAAACATCCCACATCTGTCTACCTCCCTCCACCTCCATTCTCTCCAAGTTCAAGGTCTTTCATGCTGTCATCTATCACCTGGACCATGGCCGTTATCTCTTCTCCCCCAGCTTCCACCCTCATCTCCTGCAATCTATTCACTACCCGGCAGCCAGGACAATATTTTTAAAACATAAATCAGGTCACGACACTTCCTTGCCTAATCCCAGGCAATGGTTTTTCATTGCACAGAATAAACTTCGAACTCCTGATCAGGGATGAGGCTCTTCATGCTGCTGGCTATCCCTCCCACGTCTTTGCCTTCTAGTCTTCCCCTGCTCACCCTCCTCCCAGCCTCCCAGCCTTCCGTGGAGACTTAATATTCTTTAAATTCTTCTCAGGCATGCAAAATGGTTTTGTTTCAGAGTTGTTGCTTTTGCTGTTGCTTCTGCTACAATGTTTTCTAATGACCCCTCTTCCCAAAATCTGGCATGACCCATTCTCTCTCTTCATTAGGGCCACTGTAGAAATGCCCCTTCCTAAGTGTGGGCTTCCTGGCCCTATATCATAATCAATATTTCTCCCTACTTCCCTCCCTATTATTCTCTATCCCTTCTTATACTGTTTAGTTTATATTTTTAGTAGTTATCATTATGTAACATATTACTTGTTTGATGGATTATGTCTGTCTCTTCCATTAGAATATGCACACCTGCCAGGCTTGGTGGCTCAGCCTGTCATCCCAGCACTTTGGGACACTGAGGCGAATGGATTACCAGAGCCTGCAGGTTTGAGACCAGCTCGGGCAACTTGGCAAGACCTTGTCTCTACAATAAATTAAAAAAAAAAAATGACCCAGGCATGGTAGTGTATGCCTGTAGTACTGGCTACCTGGAAGGCTGTGGTGGATGGATCACCGGAGCCCAGCAGGTTGACGCTGTGGTGGCCGTGAGATGCCCCTGTACTCCAGCCAGGGCGACAAAGTGAGACTCTAATTAAAAAAAAAAAAAAGAATATGCTCCCCTGAGTTTTGTTTGTAGTTCCTAGTGCCTAAAGTGAGCAGTCACATAGTATAAGCTCAATAAACTTTCCCTGAATGAAAGGAAAAGCCAAGCATGTGTGACTTCATTCCCATTCTCCTTCCCATTTCCCTTTTCAGACCTTCTGCTCCCTCGATGCACACAAATGTGCAGTTATCTCTGCTTGACAAGGTCGTCCGCCAGGGAGCAAGTAGTCATGTGATAGGTCTCAGCTTAGATGTGAACTCCTTAGCAGCGTCTCACCTGGCTACCCATCCAAAGTAGGTCAACCTCACTGAAGATGTTTTCTTTCTCAGCGCCCTTTTGGTTTCATCCTTCACAGCATTTATATTTCCCCAGTTATGAATTCACTTCTTATTGCATGCCCTGCTACTATGGCAAACTTTCTTGTGCCAAGGACCAGGCCAGACCCTTGGAGATACGACAAGGCTATGTGCACTCAAATAGCCTTCACTCTAGTTGGGAAGCTGGTGAAGCAGGACAGACAGACATCATTCTGTCTGAAGCAGAGTCCTAAAATGTAGACCATGAGGTAAGGGGCATTTGCTGTCGTGGTTGTTCATACCAAGTAAGCTCAATCCACTTGCAGTTGAAAGACATGGCCCTGCCGAGGACTTGCTATGTAATCCGTTACCCTATCTATAGTATAAAAATACTAATAACACCTACTCTATTGGAATAAGGATGGTATAAAAATGTATACAGAATATAGCTATAAGGCGCTGTGACTACGTAAGGTACGTGTTAACTTACAGTGCTTGGTGCTGAAAACAAAAATGCTCGCAATTTCCAACCAAAGACCATCTGATGTCTTCCCTTTCTGTTATTGGTGATGACAGCTTGGTATGTATTTGTAGCAGACTCTCATGGGTGTAAAGCAGGTTGTTCATAAGGGCAAGGGAAGCATTGGTTCCTTTCCTTCCCCATCAACACATCCTTGCCCTGTGGCTTTCCCCGACATCTGAGACAGCTGGTCCAAATGTGTCCCTCAGCAGGGCCAGATGTGTAGGGCCTGCTATGAGCTCTGACCAAACTGGGCGGAGCCAATCAAACAACACAACTGAGACCAATACGGTGCATGTTGTTCTGGAAAGCACATAACTGGACACACAGATGACAAAATGCAGCACTTCATCCAGCCTTGATGCAAGATTTTCCAGAAGGATGGTGGAGGGGGTCAAGGAAGCATCATGAAGCAATTAGAGTCTCATCAGTGAGAGCTCTAGTCAGATAGAAACTGAGTTTTCATTTCAGTTTAGCAAATATTAAATGTGTGCACCATGCCAAGCATTGGAGGAGAATAAAGAACTCTTCCAGGCACTGGAGTAGAATAAAGAAAAGAGGCTACAATCCTTGTTCTCATGGAGTATATATTCTACTGGCAAGACGGATGCTAAATATAATACATAAATTAGGTGGCCATGATGCAATTTTTAATTGTCAGACCTAAGCAGAGTATAGGAAGATGAACAAGCCGGCCATGAGTATGCCTGAGTGAGGGGCATTCCAGGCCAAATGGTGGGGGAGAGTGTCCTGCAGGACACTGTATTTTGAGGAGCAACAGAGACTTCCATGGCTGGAGGGGAGTGAGGGAGGGGAAAAGTGGCGGGAGGTGATGCTGGTGAGGAAATGGGCACCAGGACCTGCACGGACTTATAGATAATCCCAAGCCTTGGTATTTACCCATGTGAAATGGGGAACCATGAGAGGGTTTTTTTGGGGGGTGGAGATGAGGAGGTCTCAGTATGTTGCCCAGGCTGTCCTCCAACTCTTGGGCTCAAGCGATCCTCCCGCCTCAGTCTCCCAAAGTGCTAGGATTACAGGCACGAGCAACCACGCCTGGCTCATCTGCAGATTTTGATCAGAAGACTTGCCTGATGCCTGGGGTAGTCAAAAGGATCATGACTGGGAGTTGGATAGAGACTGGACTTTGGAGGAGGGGGCACTTGTGGAAAGAAATACTACATTGAGGACTAGTCCTATAATCCAGGTGAAAGACTGCACCTGGACAGGAGCAATGGAACTGGAGAGTAGATAAGTTCTAGACATGTTGAGAATAAAGAGCCAACAGAATGCTCTGGAAATTATTGTCAACTAATTAAACGGAGTCAACATGCTTAATGATATTGTCCCTTTTTATGAGTTTTTAAATCTTTCAGTATATTATCTCATATGACAACCTTTATATTATCTCTTTATGACAACCTTGCGATGTAAGAAGGAGGGTTTGGCAGCCCCATTACCGGCACAGAGAGGTTCAGAGGTTCTCCCAAGGACACACAGCATGGTAACTGGCTGAGTTGAAACACTCAGCAACCTCAGTCCCCTGGCTCCTTTTTCTAGTCTTTCTCCTTTTTTTTTTTTAATAGCTGCCTTTGGATTGGAGCTCTTTTTTACATTTTACCCTCTATTTTCCAAGCTTCTGGTGAATCATTACCATTTTTAGTAGCTTCGCTCTTATCCAACGTAACCTCAAAATGTAGCATATTTGACAAGGACAGACAAAAAAATCCACAGTGCTGGAGAGAAGACTCTGGCTCCCAGGCCCTGTCCCCTCCTCCTCCGCCTGTCCCCTCCCATCCGCCTGTCTCCTCCCTCCAACACTGTGAGTCTGGACTGAATTCAATTATTCCTCACACTCTCATTACAGTCTGACCAAGATTTATGAGTTGATAATTGTCTGAAAGTAAGACCACAAAGTATCATTTGTATTTGGGGCTAACCTTCCCAGTGACCTTTAGGATTAAAGACAAAATGAAAAGTGTGATTTCTGCAGAGCCATACCGGGTAACGTGATCCAACCAGCTAATAATCCAAAGCCTTGGATTTCCCTTGTTGAGGACATATTAAAGTTGGGCACAAAGGGGGACGACTAATCCTGCAGGTTTATTTCACAAATTAATTTTTTTTAAGGCATCACAACCTCCCTCTCTCTCTTTAGGGTGCATTCTGAGTGACGTTTTCCAAACAGGATGATGACAACAGCTCACACCTCTGAGGCCTTTATTGGATTATTTTTACAGGCCATTTAAAAACACTTTTTTGAAAAGTCCTAATTGAAAACAGACCTCTCCCCTTGTCTGAGTTAGCGAGCAGAGCATCACTGGGGGTGAGAGGAAGATGAATTCATGGAAACTTTCCCAGATGGGTGGGTGAGACTTGACACTCACTTCCCCAAGGCATCCCAGGCACAATAATGGCCCTTCCTGATGGCTCTTCCTCACACGCACCAGCTATTCAGAGACAGAGCTGCAAGGAAAACACTGCCCGAGACTCAACATAAAACTTCCAGCCAGCATGAAACATTTGTAAGGCATTTGTGGTTCCCTATTGGGAATGTGTAATATTGTGTCATTCTGAGTTAGAAGGCCACTTCCTAAGGGAAGGGGGCTGCTGGCCTGTGTCCCACGCAGTGAATCATAAAATGGGAAGGTCTAATAAATATGAAACTGTGATCATGCCTTCCCTCTCTTAGGCGGCCTCCCTGTTCAGCTCAATGCCTGTCTACTGCACCAGGCACTGTGCTAGGTCCTCAGAAAAAAATTCCGTAAAACCTCAAGGAGTCCACAGGCTAAATATCCTTTTAGACAAACAGGGACTCAGGGCTCTGCTCAGTGTGGGCTAGAGGGGGTGGACCAAAGTCTGGAGCTGAGCACAGGTTGGGCTGATTTACAGTCAGTGGTCTTGGAACAAGGAAAACCAAAGGTGCGTTTGGAGGAAGAAGATTCAGGAAGCAAGAGCAGCTTTTGCTATCAATTCCAAAGGGTTGGGTGTGAGAAAGGGGGAGGAAAAACTGGAGTTCCAAGAGAACAGGGACTGTCTTTGTTTTTTCCACCAGTGTATTTACAGTGCATCTGGTTCATCAAAAGGTAAACTTAACCAATGCTAAGCTCTAGAACCCTCTTTCTCCCTCCATGGCAATGTGCAGTGATAGCTCTGAATGCATATTGCATTTTGCACCAACTCTTTGAGCACTGTCCGGGAAATATGTATTTATTCCACTTTGAAATATTTCTTCATGTTTTGTTTGCCTTCTGTATGGCCATCACCATTATTATTATTATTATTATTAAGTCAGAATCTTACTCTGTCACCCAGGCTGGAGTGTAGTGGCATGATCATGGCTCACCACAGCCTCAACCCCCTGGGCTCATACGATCCTTTGACCCCAATCCCCTGAGTAGCTGGGACTACCCATGTGCACTACTACATCTGGCTAATTTTTTAATTTTTTTAAAGAGATGAGGTCTTGCTATGTTGCCCAGGCTGGTCTTGAACTGCTGGATTCAAGCAATTCTCCTGCCTCAGTCTCCCAAAGTACTGGGATTACAGGTGTGAGCCATCACACCCGGCCCTGTATGGCATTATAAAGCAGTTCAACACACACATGAACCTAGATGACATAGTGAGTACAACCACAGTCTCCTTTGGGGCGAGACTGGCTGTTAAGTCTGTAAAATGCAGCTATCAGCATTGAGATAAAGCATGTGATGCATTTCAAACGGTACCTGGTCTATGTGAACTGCTTAATAAACTAGAGCAATTAGCATGATTATTCACTAATAAATATGAGCAGACTAGGCCCTCAGAGATGTCTGCCATGCATTCTCGAACCCTCCTTTCTTGTTCCTGACCTATTTTCTTTTTGACCAAGACTCGGCCCCATTTTAGTTCGGCTCTGCATCTTCTTTGTGGAGTCTGCCTTTGGTTTTTTTGGTTTAGTGCTAGGATTTTGTCTCCCATGTGTCTGACTTCCAGTTCCCTGTAAACGTTGGCTTGGTCTGCCCCTCTCTCTCTTACCACTCCACATGGCTTCAAGTAGACTGTCAACTCACATCTGGCCTCTTGACTCACCACCTGGAATTCACACTCTGGTGCTAGTGCACAGGTCAGCCCTATGTCCAAGTGAAACCCACCTAGTGGTGCACCCAGTGGGTTCCAACCACCCCCCGAGAGTCAACTGTTAAAAGCTGCAGGAGTTTCATGAGCTGGTTCCTAAACACAAAGTTAAAAATTAAATTATATCAATTTGCAATTAAAGTAAATTTAAAGCAGAGTGAATAAATATACAAAATTCATTGTTTCCAAATTGTTGTAATATCATGTACCTTGAGGTTATTACACCTCTTGCAACCATGTGTCAGAAGTGCTATGTCATGGTGTGCTACTGTGTGTCTCTTCCAAACTCTTCTGTTCTGTGAGGTCATTTTGGCAACTCAAAATTGACCAAGTAGGGGAACATTTACATAACAGAAATCAGTAAGAGCTACAACTGAGGACTTCTTTTTCCCTGGAGAGGTGGTTGTTTAAGCCTTGATGACCACACCACCAAGTTCAGCTCTCCCAGTGTGGCCTATTGGAGCTGCTCAGATGTCTGACAAGTACATTTGCAATTACTGGCATATCAATTGTGTATCTTACTGGTCTGTGACCCTGTCAAGGGTGGAGACTGGCATCTATTCATCTTTGGTCCAAATCTACCCTTTCCCCATGCTGTCCTGCCTCTTGCCTACTTGTAGAATGAAAATTTGAATGTGGTTTACAAAAAACTGGCCTCTGCCAGCATCTGTTGACCTTTCCTGGCCCTTTCCTGTGCCCTCACAGGGTGACAGGTGGGGAAAGGATGACTGGTCACAAGGGCTGTCATCCCATCCTGAGCGGTGTGGCTGGAGACAGCTGGCTTTTAGTTGAAGCGGCGCTCCTCCAAATATTAGTGACTAACCTTCAGCATCAACACATCTTGTACCAGGCAGTCTCTATCAGCAATCATTAGCTTTTCTTTTTGGTTGTTTTTGTTTTCTGGGGTTTTTTTGAGTTGGAGTCTCACTCTGTCGCTTAGACTAGAGTGCAGTGGCCGCTCCCGGCCACCGCAGCCTCGACCTGCTGGGCTCCGGCAATCCATACGCCTCAACCTTCCGAGTAGCTAGAATTACAGGTGCGCACTACCACGCTTGGCTAATTTTTGATTTATTGCAGAGATGAGGCCTCACCAAGTTGCCCAGCGGGTCTCGAACCCGCGGGCTCAGGCAATCCACTCACCTCGGCCTCTCAAAGCGCTGGGATTACAGGTTGAGCCTCTGAGCCTGGCCTTTTCAAAATTGAGTAGGGCTGTGTGTGTGTGTGTGTGTGTGTGTGTGTGTGTGTGTGTGTTGTGTAGATAGAAGGAACATTCATGTTGTTGGGTTATAGGATGGAGAAAGTGAAGGGAAAAGAGAGTGGCTGTTTAAATATGACTTAAGGATGCTAAACACAGCCGGGCTCGGTGGCTCAGCCTGTCATCCCACGCCTTTGGGAGGCTGAGGTGAGTGGATTGCCTGAGCCCGCGGGTTCGAGACCTGCCTGGGCAGCGAGACCTCATCTCTACAATAAAAAATCAAAAAATCAGCCGGGCGTGGTAGCGTGCGCCTGTATTCTGGCTACTCGGAAGGCTGAGGCGGAAGGATCGCCGGAGCCCAGCAGGTCGAGGCTGCGGTGGCCGGGAGCGGCCACTGCACTCCAGTCTGGGCGGCAGAGTGAGACTCCAACTTAAAAAAAAAAAAGGATGCTAAACGTGTCTCAAAGTTAAAGTGTTTGGTGATCAGACTATTGATATAAATGTTTACATTCAGGGCTTTTGCCTGATGCCTGCATTGGGATGTCTAAATAGTGCACATCAGCTCCTTGTACCTGGAAGTTGTAGAGAAGCCTAGGAAATAATAAATAGCCCTGAGCTTGGTACGTTCGTAAATTTCGTGTAATGATAACTAGTTAACACTTTTCAAAGGGCCCAAGGAAAAGCCAGGATGACCCTTCACATTTAAAACTCAGCTTCACACATTTTATAATTAGACTGCCTTCCGAGTGACTTATGATCTGGGATTTTTTCTTTTTTTCTAATAGACTGCCTTGGCACCTGTGAGGACTTGGCTGTTAACCTGGGTGTATGCCTTGTGGGAAGAATCCCGATAATAAGAAGCCATTGCTTGTGCTGACGCAAAAGCACTTTTTCTGGCTTGGGAGTCTGGCCGCCCCACTTCCCAGTAACCTGAGCCACACAGTTAGGCTCATCTCTGTCAGGAATGTCACAGGCCAAAGTTTGCGACTCTGGGCACACTCAAACGCCAGCAGAGATGAAATTGGTCTTCAGGTGAAAAGTTGTCTTCTAGCATGAAGTTTGGGTCAACTGGGCAATTGATCTGAATTTGTTTTAAAAATTGCCTCGAGCATGCTGATGGCTTTATTATCAAAATAGTCTACTGAATGATGTAGTTACAGACTGTGGACACCTGTCCTATGTCTGTAGGCTTCCTTGCTAAGTCAGAGCCAGGCACTAAAGAGTCTTAATGAAAATGAATGCATTTTAATTTTTATTTCTACTTTAATAATAACGCTAGCTGACATTTTTTAGAGTGTTGGTAGAAGCCAGACATACTCTAAAATCTTAATATGTCTGGTGTCATGTAGTCCTGTGTGAGCTGGGTGTTGTCATTACCATTCCCATCTTTACCAGGGAGGAACATCCAGGCTTAGAGGGGTTAAGTAACTTGCCCAGGATCACACAGTTACTGAGTAGCTAAGGCAGACTTTGAAACCAGGGCATGGCAAGGTGGAGAGGGAAGAGGTCTGGAAGGGAAGTAGACGATAAAACACAGGTCATGCTGCCTAAAAGAAGGGCAGACACTGTTTGGGGAACGCTTTCATTTCAGTTCTATGTATGGACATTTGTATTTGTTGGGTTGCCATGTAAAATGTGTTTTTTGCTGTGGGTAGCAGTAAAAAAAGTTTGAAGAACATTTTACACCAACAGAGACTTATTGGGGTGAGGCTGGGCGTTGGTAGTGTTCAGCTAGAGAGTGCCCAGGTGACTAGATCAGCCCTGCCTCTTAAGGGCACCATCTGGTTGCTTGGAGTGAGTGGGTCGAAGAAGGGTATGAGACAGAACCAAGGGCAGACAGGTGCATGAGGAGTGGCTCTGATTGTCCAAATGGGGGCCAATTTCTTCCTAGTCATGAAGAGAGTCTCCCTGCTCATTCAAAACCCGTAGAGCCCGTTCTGCTCTACTGTGAGGCAGGATGGCATGGGGAATAGGAACACAGACTCTGACTAGAGGGTCCTGAGCAAGGTCTTTAACCTCTGCCCGCCTCAGTTCCCTTGTCTTTACAATGAGGGTAACACTAGCCTCTGCCCATGGGTTTGTGGTGAGGATTAACTGAGTCTGAACATTCAAGCCCCAGACCAGGGCTCAATACACATTGCTGAACATAATCTTGAGACCGACAGGAATATGGAAATGTTACAGTTACAGGTTAATCTATTCATTGTCCATTCAAAAGCTGTTTATTGAATGCCCATAGTGTGCCTGGATACAGGCCAGTGGGGAGGCAGGGTGACACTATGGGAATAATGCAGATAAAATAATGACGAGGTCCACTGACATTTGCTTAGGATGACCAGACTGTCAGCTCCATGAAAACATGGATATTTGGCTTGTTGTTTCCATTCCCTGCTGTATTTTTAGGAGTTAGAGCAGTGCCTGGCACGTGGCAAACATCTATTGCTAGATACATATGCCAGCCGTGAATTTAAACAAATTTATATGCAACAAATTACCTGATTTCACAACAGCCCTATGAGGTACAGACTGCTTATACCTCTATTTTAGAAATGAGGTAGGTGACCCCAAAGTCACTCGTTTAGTAAGAGGTGACCTACAATGGCTGATGCCCATTGTCTCTGCTCTGTGCAAAGGAGATTGTGCCTTAAAGGCCTGAAGAAGCTCCCCGTGGTGTCCTGTTTGGGGCCCAGCTGATACACAGAAAAGGTCTCTAATGTATGTGTGTCTCCACAGTTGGATCTGGGCTACAGTGATGCAGGAGGATCTGACACGGTTTCTCTCTGGGTTGTTGCCTGTGAGACAAAGTTAGCATCTTTCCAAGGCACCCTAATCCATCAAACGATTTGTTAGGCATTTACCATGCACCTCGCACTCTGCTAGGAGCTGTGGGGAGGATGGGAAAATGAGATTAGGCTTGTGCTTTTGAGTTCCGCCAAATCTGAGGAGAAAGGATCTGCACACAAGGGCAGACCACTGAAGACAGCAGGGGTTTGTGATGAGCCACAGGAACTCTGACGTGGAGAGACCCCAGTGCCATCCGGGGGCAGGTGAAGGCCAGAGATGGAGCTTGGAGTCACACCTCTCCCATGGGCCAAGAGCTGCATGGAACTCCCTCTCCACATGACCCCATTGAGCGCTTGCCTGCCCTCCTCAACTGCTCAAGTGTCCCCATGTCATCTCTGGGCAGATTTGCCTCCTAGAAAGTTCTTTCCTACCAGCTGAAATCTGCCAGAAGACTAATAACTGAAAGAGCGGTTGGAAAGCCTCAAGGGAGGGAGAAGGCTTGGGGGGTAATAGCATGTGATGGCAGTGAACCCTCGTTGACTGAGTGGATTCCTGGATGGCGGTACATGTGAGCTCACGTCTGTGCTAAGCCTTGTGACTTTGAAAAAGAACCACTGCGGATGTTTTCCCTTCTTATTACACACACTAATTTCCCCACAAAATAACAAGTCCTGAAGGTTTGCATCTGCTGGGAAACAGAATCCTCTGGGACCATCTTCTGCGTGTAAGTTCATCTGGAGTTTGCCCCATGCTGGGGAACCCTGCTTCTCCTTGTGTTTCCCTGAACAGAGGAAGAACTTTATAAGTCTGAGGAGCCCCCGCATGGCTCTGGCCCCAGCTTCACACTGCGTTGGGTGGGGGACTCACCCGAGATGTCTTCTCCTCTTGTGAACCCTGGGAAGCCCCGACTGTGCCCAGAACAAGCTGCCGAATGGCTTGTTTTGGTTCGTGGGGCCGACCCACCAGTCATCGGCCCGATGATTGATGCAGAGCCTGTGCTCTGGGTTATGTGAACTCGGAATGTTTTCAAGGGAAAATTTTGGTCATAAGGCACAGCCCAGCCAGGTTTGAGATAAGTGTGAAAAACACATTACAAAAGGAAACAGACCCAAAGTTTCCTGACAAGGGAAATGTTTAACCCCATGTTTAAGGAGTGTGAGAGGCACACAGGCAGAAACCACGTGTCCCTGTGTGTGCACATGTCCCTGCTGGAGAGGACAGCTGGGTGTGTGTGACAGAAAGCGTGTGAGCGTGAGGAGTGCGTGTGCACATGTGTTAGAGAGGGAGCAAAAGTGTCTGAAGAAGGCAGGGGTATTAATCATGCTAAAAGCAATCTGGCCCCACGGGATTTATAAGGATCCAGCTAAAATCAATGGGAAGTTTTATGAGACAATTTTCTTCTTGCTGGCTCTGGGGATTGTTTGAACTCTTGCGGAGCATTACAGAGGTGCCGGCTCAGAGCGCCTCCAATTCTCACCCCTGTGCATGAGAAGTGCGCGTTTTCCACGTTGGCACCTCCCAGCTGACTCCTTTCCAAGGGCTGGCATTGAGGGGGCCTTGGCCTCCTGACGGCCTGGCTCTCTAGCTCAGTCCTGAAGCTTCTGGTTAGAGGTCAGGAGGTCTGTGAAGAGGGGGAGGGGGTTGAGGGATGGTCAGTGCACTTTGTCTGAGATGTCCAGAAAAACACGAGAGGTCAGCAAGATGGTCACGGCCTGCAGGCCTCAAATGTCTTCAGTGATTTCCCATTAGTGTCAGAGTAGAGCCCAGGTACCTTGGTGTGGCCGAGTCCCATTCTCTTTCCCACCCAGGCAACCTTCACTCGAGTCAAAGCATGGTGACAGGCCACTCCTGCAGCCAGCTTATCTTCATGATTCCATGCTCCTGGTGATGCATGTGGGGCTTACTCTTCCCCATTTCTCAACCTGATGTGGGTCTTCTCATTTAAATAGTTGCCTTTGAACTATTTCAAACTCCCACCCAGAAAACTACAGAGAACATTGACCAGAAATTCACAGAACCGTCACTCAGTTTCAAGCGATGTTGCTATTTGCTAAGTCCTTTTCCCTTTCCCAGAGGTAAACAACACTGTGACATCAGTCTGCAACCATTTCCAATGCACTTTTACTGTGTTTAAATAAACTCACAAATAATACATAACATTGCTTATGTGCTTTTATATTTTGCATAATGGTATCAATCTGCCCATGTCCTTTGGGCAGCTGTGTAGCAATACCTAGTAAGGAACATACATGAGTAATTCTACTTGTGATTGTTCACGCTAGGGGAAGAGTGCATGTGTGTCCAAAGCATGTACCTGGAGAGTCAATCTCATAGAGTAAAAGGGGTAACAACTTAATTGATCCTTTAGGCAAATAAAAATAAACTGTGGTCTAATAAAATGAAATACTATATGGTAGTTAAAATAAATAAAATCTACATGCATTATAAACATAATCTTATGTAAAAAAAAACAAGCTGCAAAATTGTCTGCTCATGTTTTATGGCTAAGTTAAACATGTAATCCCTCTCTTCAATGAAGCATTCTGTGAAAAATTCCATCCAAATAAAATTAATTGCTCTTTCTCTCCATAGAACCTTATAACCTGATTTAAGGATTACTTCCTACCCTTACTCTCTATCAAACATACATGATGAGCTTCTCAGATGCAGAAACTGGGCCTAAGATGACTAATCTTTGTATCCCCAATGTCCCCACCTGAGTGCTTGCTTATAGTTGGTACCCAATAAGTAGTAGTGCAGAGAGAAATATGCATATGCATGTGTTTTAAAATACTTCCTTGTACCTCATATCATGAGATCATTATCATAACTGTGCTTCTGATGAGGAAACTGACTACAGTGCATTACATCAAATGACTTGCCCTTGGCCACCGGACATTGAGAGATGAGAATTCAGGGGTCCTACCTCGGCCACTGAGGGCAGTGGGAGTACAAGGATCCAGGAGACCTGTCTCTTGCACGACACTGCCTTGCATGAGATTTCAAGCAAGTGAGATGAACTGAGTTTTATGTCACTGCTCTGTTGTATTTAGAAGAGGTGGTGGAAGACGTTTTGGGAATCAGGAGAGCAGTGTATGAAGAACCTTAGAGTTGGAGAGAGAAAACTAAGGCCAGAGAGGGAGAGTGATTTCATTTCAACTTACCATAATTGAATAAATATATGTGAATATGTGTTATGTGCCAGGCAGTTGCCCAACCTCACCCAGGTGGAGCAAACAGAGAAATCACTGGAAAAGTGCCTAGCAGAGCACTGGAACAGAGTGGGTTTTATAAATATCAATTCCCTTGTTTTCTTTAAGGGCAGACCCAACTCTCCAGATTCCAAGTCCAGCATCCTTTCAGCCCTGTCATGGCCATCCAGAGATGCGACTAAGAAAATGAATCTATAGAAAGATCATGCCTGCAACACTCTTGCTGGTGAAAAAGAAGACCACGGATTTTCTGACAGCTCCTTTGCCGTGTCACATCAGCCCCCTGTCTGATTTTATGCTCACATGGCCGTTACTCTCTATTAGCATACTAATAAATGTTTATGAGATTATGCTGTATAAACTATAAACTTTTACATATTATTAATTAACCTCATACATTGGATTGGGAGCTCCTGAACATTTACTGACTTGTAAAACAGGACTGTAGTGTACAGGGAGCCGTGTCTGCAAAACTGGTCTTATCTGCCCTGTCTGGAGGAAGGGATGCATTTTCATTTGTGTGACTCTTACGTGCAAACCACAGACAGCATTGTCTTAGAAAACAGAAGACCTGGTCCTGCCTCTTCCCAGCTGTGACCTTGGGTACATTTTGTCAGTTCTCAAAGGTCCAATTTCTTTGTTTGCAAAGTCAGCATAATAGCACCCATCTGTGGGGGTCCTTGGCACACGGCAGGTACCCAATAAACATAAACCGGATGAAATTGAACCGATGCAGGACGAAGAGTGGAGAGGACAAGGATTCAGAGTTTGATTTGTTAATGATGGATAGACTGATGAGACGATCAGGATTTCTAAGAGCAGATGGCCTATGTTCAAATGTAGAAGACAGTGTATTTTCACTGGAGGTATCCAAGAAGCTGGACAAAGGGATTCTGCATGGAATAGAAGAGTTTCCTCTATTTATACCTTCTAAGGATTCTATGAGTCTCATTTTTCAAGGTCAGAGAGAAGACAAAAGGAGATTAGTACCCCAGGAGTCTTAGATTCTAGTTTTAACTTAGTTGTTGTCTAGTTTTACAACTTAGTCTAGACTCTAGACACTTTAAAGCTCTCTCTGATCTTTTATCTACCAAATAGATACACAAATTTGGTGTGGTGATAAGAAGATAGAATGTCTAAGAGAGCACTTTCAATAATATAAGGTCGGTCTTTAGAAAAATGTCAAGTTTGTCAGTGAAGTATATTTTGCCACCTTCAGTGTTTATACCTAAACATCCCTGCCTTTAGTCTTCTGCAAATGCTGCAAAGGTGTTATGGGAAGACCCCAGACCTTGGAGTCAGGAGGCCTGGCCCAGGCTCTGTCACTAGTAAGTTATGTGACTTTGGTGGAGTATTTCTGTCCTTTACATCCCAAGAAACTGATATCATGTCTGTCAAATGAAGCTAACAAATCACTGGGATCCCCTGAAAATCAAATAAGATAAAGGAAGTGACTTCGTGTTTTGTAGACAGAAAAGGGCCACATGTACATGAGGTACACGTAGAACATCTTGCTTTGCTTTATTTCACATCAGCTATGCTCTTGTTTTCCACCCTACAAGACTGTAAGATCTTTAAGTAAAAATGGGCCTTGGGACTTTCATATTTGCCAGTGCCTAGCAAAGTGAATTCATGGATCCAGCACACATTCATGAAATGCTATCACAGGCCAGGCATAGTGGTAAGGGCTGAAGCTAGGGATGAAAAGGTCACAGCCTCTGCCCTCAAGGAACTTACTTTCTAACAGAGGAGTGAACTATAGACACATCCAAGAATAAAGTTAAAAGAAACTGAAACTGAGATTGAGCATTCAAGGGAACATCCTGTGACTGTTGCCACCTCCAGGACAGGACAAGCTCCATCCCCTCTCTGCTAGCTCTCCTACAATGGTAGGATCCAGCTTTTGTGTTGCTGATGCCATCTTTCTTGATGCCACGGAGTGTGAGTTTTGTGAGTTTCCCTGCCCTGGGACACATTCTGGTGGAGTGCCCAGTGGCACCTGGCTCCTGGGGGCTTCTCACAAGGTGGCTAGATGCAAAAGATTGGCAAAATGATTTAAAGCGTACAGAGAAGGGTGCATCCCCAGGGGCTGGCAGGTTCTTTCCAGGGAGGAAGAGGATGCCTCTTATAAATACAATTACTATTGATTACTGTCAGATTCCTTTATCTGATTCCTGCCCATTAGGCCCTCTCTTTGTTGCAAGAAGCTCTCACTTGCCCTCTGCCCCATATTACCTCTAGAAGTGCTTCTCAAATGAGTCCTGCAGAATCCTGGAGATGTTTGAGTAGCTCGTAGGTGCTATGAGAGCTTTCAGAAGAATCCTTCAAAGCTTGACAATAAATAACCATTTTATGATTATGACATAAGTGGAAAGAAGGGCCACCTCTCTTTCACGCTCCTTTCAGAACAGTGGCAACAGCAGCAAGGTCAGTTAATCTCTATACAGCTGCTTAGCAACAAGAGGCTTTGAGTGGTGCCCTGACTGTGGGAGTGTGCATGAGGGACACCTGTAGTGTTTGCACTGAGCATATCTTCCCTTTGCTTTTGATAACAGTACCCCACTTTTAAGTACATGTTTTATTTTTAATGACTATATGTATATAATATGTGTATATACTTATGGGGTACATGCGATGTTTTGATACAGGCATACCCCACTTTTGCTTTGGGAGAACTATACCTCCCTCATTCTCAGCATTGTACTTTTATATGTCTCGGGGATGGAGTACTTGACATAGGCATAAACCAACATATGAATTCCATTTTCTGGTCAAAGCAATGGGCATAGGTTCCAATTCAAGCCAACGATGGTCCCAGGCGTCTGGAA
>NW_007251766.1:0-849 GCF_000164805.1 Carlito syrichta
CCAGCTGAATTTAATAGCTGACTTTAATGGCTAACCAGCTGGCTAGCCAACTGTCTTAACGAGTTCACAACCTAGCTAGCCAGCTGGCAAAGCCAGATGACTTAACTAGCTCACTTAAATAGCTAGCAAGCTGAATGGACAGCTGACATAACTAGCTAGCTACCTAGCTATCCTAATGTCTAGCTAGTTGACTTAACTAGGTTACTTAACTAGCTAGCCAGTTGGCAATTTAGCTGACTAGCTGACTTAACAATATAGCTGACATGCTAGCTGTAGACCTAGCTGACTGAACTAGCTAGCTGACTAGCAAGCTGACTAGCTAGCTGATTAGCTAGCCACCTCCAGACCAGCCCTCTAACCAGTCGTCTTAACTTGCCAGCCACCTAGCTAGCCAGCTGGCTAACCAGATGACTTAACTAGAGAGCCATCCGGCTAGCCAGCTGGCTTAACTAGCTATCCATCTAGCTAGACAGCAGGCTAGCCAGCTAATTTAACTCACTGACTTAGCTAGCTATCTACCTAGCTGATCGGTTGGCTAGCCACTTGAACTAACTAGCTGACTTAACCTGCCAGGCAGCTGGCTAGCCAGCTCACTCAACTAGCTGACTTAACTAGTTAGCCAGTTGTGTAGCCAGCTGACTTAACTAGCAGACATTACTGGCTAGACATGTGCCTAGCCAG
The DNA here is from genome assembly GCF_000164805.1 of Carlito syrichta. Lineage (NCBI taxonomy): Eukaryota > Metazoa > Chordata > Mammalia > Primates > Tarsiidae > Carlito > Carlito syrichta. Next base: position 682 of record NW_007251766.1, read on the forward strand.
CTGACTGAACTAGCTAGATACCTATGTATCCCACTTCCTTGTCAGCTGATTAACTACCTAACTTCCTAGCTAACCAGCTGAGTAGTGAGCTGAGTTAACTAGGTGAGTTAAGTAGCTAGCTAGCTGGCAAGCCAGCAGATTTACCTAGATAGATACTCAGCTAGGCAG
>NW_007251766.1:2004-3057 GCF_000164805.1 Carlito syrichta
ATAACTAGACACCTGATGGCTAGCCAGCTGACTTAAACAGCTACATACCTTCATAGCCTGTTGGCTTGCCAGCTGACATAACTACCTAACCATCTAGCTAACCTGCTATCCAGCGTGCTGTCTTAACTAGGTAACTTAACTAGTTAGGCAGCTGGCTAGCCAGTTGACTTAACTTGCTGACATAACTAGCGAGCAAGCTGACTTAACTAACTGACTTAACTAGCTAGCTACTTAGATAGGCAGCTGGCTTGACTAGCTGTTTTAACTAGCTAGCTCCATAGCTAGCTATCAAGTAGCTAGCTGACTTAATTAGCTGACTTTTGTGTCTAGCTAGCTGACTTATCTAGGTGACTTAACTAGCAAATTCCCTAGCTAGGCAAAGGTCTTAGCTAGCTGAAACAACTAGCGAGCCATCAGGTTACCCATCTGATGTAACTAGCTTTTAACCAGCTGACAAGACAACTGACTTAATGAGTGAATTAACTAGCTTGCCCGCTAGTTAGCTGGTTAACTAAACTAGTTTGACTTAACTAGCTGTCCAGCTGGAAAGCAAGCTGAATTAATTGCCTAGCTACATATGTAGCCAGCAGCCTAGCCAGCTGATTTTAGAAGCTAGCATAATGAAGTAGCCAGCTGGCTAGCTAGCAGACTTAACTAGCTAGCTACCTGACTAGGCAGCTGGACAGCAAGCTGACTTATCCAACTGACATAACTGGATAGTTTGATGGTTAGTCAGCTGACTTAACTAGCTACCTACATAATCTTCTGTCTTGCCAACTGAATTAACTACCTACTTACCTAGCTATCCTGCTGTCCAATGAGCTGACTTAACTAGGTTACTTAACTATGTAGCCAACTGGCTAGGCAGCTGCCTTAGCTAGCCAGCTACACTGCTAGGCAGCTGGCTAGCCAGATGACTAACTAACTGACTTAACTAGCTAGCCAGCTACCTTATCTAGCTGACTTAACTAGCTAGCTACCTAGCTAGCCAGTTGACTTAACTAGTTGACTTAACTACCTAGCTACCTAGTTAGAATGATGACTGGCCAATTG
>NW_007251767.1:0-3326 GCF_000164805.1 Carlito syrichta
CTTTCACTCACCCAGTCTCTACAAAGTTCCATTTCTGTAGGGTATAGGTTCCTCTTCTATCAACTTGTGGTCAGGTAAACAAAACTATATATTACAAACCACAATATTTTTACAAGAACTTCCAGTTGCCAAATTTTTTGGAAGTGCCATTATGCTAGTACATTTTTAGAGTACTGCTCAGGAATGGGTTGTGCTGAGCAAAGTTGAAACTTCATTTCTACTTTACTATTGAGTGAACCCTGCATGGTAAATATTTCCCAGAGGTCAGGCACTCCAGGTCCAGCTACAAGGAAGAACTTAATATTCTATGTCATTATATAAAAATAAAAGACAGAACAATACACTGACTGAATGACTGACTAGTGGATTTTTAGTGTCATCTAGAACTAGATTTAGGCAACAAAAATGAAGCTATGGTATTGAGAAAGATTTTAAGTGAAATAGTGAGATGTAGGTATATAGAAATCAATACATATTTTTTCACATTTTCATTATTTCCAAGTATTTTAAGTCTAGGGAAGAAATATATTTGAGTTTTTCTTAAACTTTTCTTTAGGATTGAAACAAAAAATTTTAACATTCTAGTCACTTTTGCTGGTAAAATCACTCCAAGCATTCTTGGAATATCTTCATATGCTTATAATAAAAATTACTCTTTTTATTGCCCATGTATTGTAATATTCCTAAGTGGAATGCCATAGAATTTTCTGTTATTGTAGCTAGTTTTAATTGCTAAAAGAATATTAATTTTCTTAGGTCTAATTTCCATAGACTGTGATCAATCTTACCTCCACCCTGCTATGGTTTCTCTTTCCAACTTAATCCCCTATTTATCCACTATGTAGATCCACAGAATCATAGCAAATATTGGTGCCAGAACAGTGGCTGAGAGTTTGGCCAAACTTGTTCTGTCACATTTTAACTGACTGATCTTGAAGAAACTACTGTAGCTGTTTGGTTGGATTGCTCTAAAATGGCAATATTAACAAGTGTTTGTATATCAGGGCTTCTCAAAAATTTATTTACCCTTTATCACCTAAGAATCTTGTTGAAATGCTAAGCTCCTTAACCTTTGTGTTATGGAGCCTGATCATCTGCATTTTTAAACAATATTCAAACAAAATTTGTTAAAAGTCACTGATTAGTGCCATCCTTTACATTGCAAGGGTCTACGTCATGGGATCTGCACAACAGGGTCATTGTGAAGACTAAGTAAAATCATCAATGATTATTACAATCATTTTCACATATCAAGTGCTCATAAATTAGCATTATGAGGTAAATTTAAATTATGTGATATATTTATTTTCCAGATGATGTGCGTTAACAAGACAATTGAAATAATTTGTACATTGTCACATTGTCACATGAAATGACCCCAGAAAAGCCTGGGTGCCACATATTTCTTTGGCCACTACTTTCTACAAACTATGATCACAGTATCCCTTTTCCAAAACAAGTTTTATTCTAGTTTTATTTGTCAAACTCATACATTGTTATCACCCCTGGGAAAACTTTCACAACTGGCCCAAAAATCTGTTGTCTCCCTGCTTCTTTGAACTGTTACATGCTTTCTCTACTCTGTCAATTCTTTGGCACCTCTTTTTTTAATTAATATTTATTGATTTATTTTTGTTAGAGGATAAAAACAATAATCATCATAAAGTATTTGGAAAATGCCAAAATATCCAAAAAATGAAATAGAAAGCCCCTGCAATGATCTCTTCTTCCTTTTTACATTAAAAAACTTTTAAACAACAACAAAATTATTGTCTCAAGTTCCAGAAGACAAAATTCTGAAATTATGATGTTGGGAGGGTTGGTTCCTTCTGAGAGATGTGAGACAGAATCTATTCCAGTCCACTCTCCTAGCTTCTGATGGTGACCAGCAATTACCTGGTGGTCCTTAGCTACAAACACATCACTTCCATCTCCGCCTCTGTCATTACATGGTCTTCTCATGGAGTATCTGTGTAATTTATTTTCCTTTTTTGATGATATATAATATTTGTACATATTTATGGAGTATATGTAATATTCTGATACATGCATACAATGTTCAGATCAATTCAGAGTATTTTGGATATCCACCACCATGAACACTTAACATTTCTTTTTGTTTGGAACATTTAAAATATATCTTCTGTACATTTAAAAATAGGTTTATTGTTGTTAACTATAGTTGCCCTATTGTGTTGTCAAACACAATACTTTAGTCCTTCTATCTACAAGTATACAGTTAGTGTATACTTGTAGCCACTCTCTTTTCACCTTCTCCCAACACACACCCTTCCCAGCCTCTTGTAACTATTATTCCACTCTCTGCCTCTACAAGATCAATATTTTTAGTTTCCACATAAGAGTAAAAACATGCATATTTGTCTTTCCAACCCTGATTTATTTCACTGAATGTAATGACCTCCCGTATTTCCATGTTGCCACAAAGGAAAGTATCTCATCCTTTTTATGACTGAATAGTATTCCATTGAGTATGTATGCCATATTTATGTATCCATTTATTCCTTGATGGACACGTTGGTTGATTGCATGTCTTGGTTATTGTGAATAGTGCTGTGATAAGTATGTGAATAAAGGTATCCCTTTGTATAATTTTTTTTTGATAAATACCCAAGATGGGATTGCTGGATTATATGGTAGTTCTATTTTTCATTTTTTTGAGAACTTTCCATATTGTTTGTCATAATAGTTGCACTGATTCATGTCCACACCAACAGTTTATGAGAGTTCTTTCCTTTCACGACCTCACCAGCTTTAGTTATTTTTACCTTTTTGATAACAGCCATTCTAACTAGAAGATGATATCTCATAATAGTTTTGATTTTCATTTCTCTAATCACTGATAATGGCTAGCATTTTTTCATATTCTTGTTGGTCATTTGTATGACAAATATCTTTAGATTTTTTTGCCCACTTTTTAAGGGGATTATTTGGTCTTTGTTATTGAATTGTTTGAGTTCCTTATATAGTCTAGATGTCAGCCCCTTGGCAGAAAAATTGTCTAAAAATATTTTCTCCCATCCAACCGTGGTCTTCTCACTCTGTTGTTTGTTTCTTCTGCTGGGCAGAAGATTTTAATTTAATATTGTCCTGTCCATTTTTGTTTTTGTTGCCTGTGCTTCTGAAGTTTTAGTCAAAATATCTCAGCCTAGACCAATGTCCTCTAACAATTCTTATCTACACATTTTTTGGAAATGTTTAAAATGTATCCCAACTAAGATTCATGAATGCGTGGACTGATTTTTTTTAATTCTTGTGTGTACCTGTGATAATTTCTTTATGTTCAGTAAGTGATAATTTCTGATTGA
>NW_007251767.1:3450-6415 GCF_000164805.1 Carlito syrichta
TTAATTTTCTTAATGTTCTTCTGTATTAAATGAACATGTTAAATGTGCCAGCTTGCCTCTTCTGATTCAAGGTGTATGAGATCTCTACCTGGTTCCAGAAAAGGCCACACAATTCAATGCCCAGAAAACTAGGAACAATTTGGGATATTCTCAGACTTGTCAGGAAAGAAATATGGTGTTTCCACCAGGAATAGGGAAACAATGAATTGCAACACTGTCAGTTGCTGCTGAGACTGAGCCTGGCGGAAAAGGAGACCGGTGGGATCCGAGGCCAGCAGTACCCGAAAATCAATTAAGAAAATTTCCCGTTGAGAGCGTGGGATCCCAGCTTGGGATCGAGAGAAAGAGTAAGCCACGGAGACAAGTCTCCTTAGCGACCAACTCCTCTCTCAGCCGAACACATATTCACCAGCCATGTGCCTGTGACGTCTCAATGGGGTTCAAGACAGAGACGCGGCACGCCAGGGAGGACGCGTGTGCCCAGTCTAGATCCAAGAAGAGACGACCACGGGCACCGCGCGTGGCCCCACCAACCGCCGGCGCAGGTGGACGCTCTATCCCTGGGGACTTCCTCCTGCTGCTCGCAGGTGATGGGCACCAGGTGGGCCACTCTGTGGGGATGGGTGGGCACTCTGCTATTAGCTTCGGCACTCTGTGGTTGTGTGTCCTGGACCTGTATCTGGCTCACAGGGGCAGAGCCTGCTCAAAGCTCAGCCCAGGACCAACCCAGTTCCTGCCAGGTTCCCCTAGACCCTCTCCCGTCATCATGGCTGCCCTGCGGCAATGACCAGGGGACTAGCTGGAAGGGTTCCAAGGAGGCACACGATTGTGGGAACTGACTGAATGCTGCCCGCTATGACATCTCTTCCCAGCTGGCGGAGTCTCTTCGTTTCTTTTACAAATTGTGTAAAATCCCCTAAGCCTGACAACATTCCTCAGATGATTCATGTGGTAGTGACCCAGCCAGGCTTTGATTCCTGGGTGGTGATTCCTGAGCGCCAGCTCTGGCCTGTTTGCCTCCTTAGAATTTGCAAAGTGTGTGTTATTTAGTTTTTCAACTCCTGAATTACCCATGACCAACACTGGGCTCCAGTCTCCTTAGAAATATAGGGCAAGGTACCATGATGTCACCATAGTGTCATAAAACATTCTCTTTTCATTCAACTTTACAGCCCAAGTTTTTTGTTTGTTTGTTTGTTTCTCTTTGTTTGTTTTGGGTTTTTGTTTTTTGCTGTTGTTTTGTTGACTTTTAAAGATGTAAATATAGCCGGATTCGGTGGCTCAGCCTGTAATACTATGCTTTGGGAGGCTGAGGTGAGTGGATTGCCTGAGTCTGTGGGTTTGAGACCCGCCTGGGCAGCAAGACCTCATCTATACAAGAAATCAAAAAATCAGCCGGGCGTGGTAGTGTGCACCTGTAATTCTGGCTACTCGGAAGGCTGAGGCAGAAGGATTGCCAGAGCCCAGCAGGTCGAGGCTGCGGTGGCCGGGAGCGGCCACTGCACTCCAGTCTGGGCGACAGGGTGAGACTCCAACTCAAAAAAAAAAAAATGTAAATATATAAGGTCATATTCTAGTTCAATTTCAGACTATAGTGAATGAAATTCACTGGGAGGTTATTCAATATAGATTGGAAGCCAGTTTTTTGGGGGAGAGGCCTCTCTGTACTATATCTAGAAACCAAATACATCATTTATTTGCATGAAAATTGTGGAGCAATATATTTGATGAAAATATGATCAACACAACGTGGTAATTGTGAGAATGCAAGCTAGGTCTTCTTTTTCTTACACATTTTTGCTAACTAAATATAACTCTGAATATTCTTATGACCCAGAGAGGAAACTTTGACTGTTGGAACCAGGAAATTGTGTTTTATTTTCTTAGGAGTTGGAAGCATCAGCATGGTCAAAGAGATCTGGGAGATGCTATACATGGCTTCATCTAGTTTGAATCTTGTTTCATTGACTTCTTTTCTCTAGTCAGCTGAGGTCATGTACCAGACAAATGCCATGCAAAACCAAAAGTCCAAAACCAGGAGTCAGAGATCAGTAAAAGTTTTCTATACTTTTTTAGTTTTACAAAAATCTATTTAAAAATTACATTTAGATAATTAACATACTACACAAATGTTTTTGCCCTCCTACTCATAATATTTCTTTAATACTATGTCAGAGAACATTTGGATTTCCATCCCTAAAAAAGGCTGAAGTTGTTAGGACACAAAACAGATTTGCTCAGGCCCAATTTTTTTGAAAAAAGGAGAAATATTATAGGCCTTTTCTAGCCTCTCCAGCAGTAGAAATGGCTCCAAGTGATGGCATTTAAATATAGTTCCTTGATATCATTTGAAGAGAGTTTATAAGGAATTATCTCTTGATTTTGTTTGAAAAGACTAAAGTTTAGTAAATGTTGGACCCAGATTTCCTATAGAAACTCTGAAAACACATGATCGCCTGTCAGACATTCTAAAATGATAAATTACAGTCATGCTATCCCTTAAGCAAATAGTCACTAAGGACTTTGGTTATGGTAATTTGCAATGGAGAAATTCTACCCATCCCTTATTGTTGATTGAGAGAGTAAATTCAGTAATTAGCATGAAAAGTTTAAGTACTTTAAAATGATGTGCGTTAATTTTTGTTATTATTTTCTAATTGCTTTATATTTTTCCTGATATTGTTCATGTTAGTGCCTTTTGTTTTACTGTTCTGGAGACCAGATTATTTTTCAATAGCTCAGTGGACATGAATGGTCTTTTCTATGATGTTTGGGAATGAAGCCTTAGAGATTTCTCAACACCTATCACTTTACAGCATATTCAGCAATTATTTAACTCTTGCATTCCTCCCTTGAACTTTGATGGAAAGCTACTTTCAGCTAGATGCTTAACTTCAGATTTTGGCAAATGATTTCCAGATTTCAAAACTGTTGGCTTGTGGCCCATATGTAGTTTCTCTAGCAC
>NW_007251768.1:0-1711 GCF_000164805.1 Carlito syrichta
CTAACAACTTCAGCCTTTTTTAGGGATGGAAATCCAAATGTTCTCTGACATAGTATTAAAGAAATATTATGAGTAGGAGGGCAAAAACATTTGTGTAGTATGTTAATTATCTAAATGTAATTTTTTTTTTTTTTTTTTTTTTTTGAGTTGGAGTCTCACTCAGTTGCCCAGACTAGAGTGCAGTGGCCGCTCCCGGCCACCGCAGCCTCACCTGCTGGGCTCCTGCGATCCTTCCACCTCAGCCTTCCGAGTAGCCGGAATTACAGGCATGCGCTACGATACCCGGCTGATTTTTTGATTTATTGTAGAGATGAGGTCTTGCTGCCCAGGCGGGTCTCGAACCCGCGGGCTCAGACAATCCCCTCACCTCAGCCTCCCAAAGGCGCGGGATTACAGGCTGAGCCACCGAGCCCGGCTCTAAATGTAATTTTTAAATAGATTTTTGTAAAACTAAAAAAGTGTAGAAAACTTTTACTGATCTCTGACTCCTGGTTTTGGACTTTTGGTTTTGCATGGCATTTGTCTGGTACATGACCTCAGCTGACTAGAGAAAAGAAGTCAATGAAACAAGATTCAAACTAGATGAAGCCATGTATAGCATCTCCCAGGTCTCTTTGACCATGCTGATGCTTCCAACTCCAAAGAAAATAAAACACGATTTCCTGGTTCCAACAGTCAAAGTTCCCTCTCTGCGCCATAAGAATATCCAGAGTTATATTTAGATAGCAAAAATGTGTAAGAAAAAGAAGACCTAGCTTGCATTCTCACAATTACCACGTTGTGTTGATCATATTTTTATCAAATATATTGCTCCACAATTTTCATGCAAATTAAATGATGTATTTGATTTCTAGATATAGTCCAGAGAGGCCCCTCTCCCAAAAAACTGGCTTCCAATCTATATTGAATAACCTTCCAGTGAATTTCATTCACTATAGTCTGAAATTGAACTAGAATATGACCTTATATATTTACATCTTTTTTTTTTGAGTTGGAGTCTCACCCTGTCGCCCAGACTGGAGTGTAGTGGCCACTCCCGGCCACCACAGCCTCGACCTGCTGGGCTCTGGCAATCCTTCTGCCTCAGCCTTCCGAGTAGCCAGAATTACAGGTGCACACTACCATGCCTGGCTGATTTTTTGATTTCTTGTATAGATGAGGTCTTGCTGCCCAGGCGGGTCTCAAACCCGCAGGCTCAGGCAATCCACTCACCTCAGCCTCCCAAAGCATAGTATTACAGGCTGAACCACGGAGCCCGGCTATATTTACATCTTTAAAAGTCAACAAAACAACAGCAAAAAACAAAAACCCAAAACAAACAAAGAGAAACAAACAAACAAAAAAAAAACTTGGGCTGTAAAGTTGAATGAAAAGAGAATGTTTTATGATGCTATGGTGACATCATGGTACCCTGCCCTATATTTCTAAGGAGACTGGAGCCCAGTGCTGGTCATGGGTAATTCAGGAGTTGAAAAAATAAATAGCACACACTTTGCAAATTATAAGGAGGCAAACAGGCCAGAGCTGGCGCTCAGGAATCAACACCCAGGAATCAAAGCCTGGCTGGGTCACTACCACATGAATCATCTGAGGAATGTTGTCAGGCTTAAGGGATTTTAACCAATTTGTAAAAGAAACGAAGAGACTCCGCCAGCTGGGAAGAAATGTCATAGCGGGCAGCATTCAGTCAGTTCCCACAATCGTGTGCCTC
>NW_007251768.1:2782-3839 GCF_000164805.1 Carlito syrichta
TGGACAATTTACTCAGCCAATTTTTGGAGTTATCATCATTCTGAGTATGAGCAATATTTTGGTCAATCAGAAATTATCACTTACTGAACATAAAGAAATTATCACAGGTACACACAAGAATTTAAAAAAATCAGTCCACACATTCATGGATCTTAGTTGGGATACATTCTAAACATTTCCAAAAAATGTGTAGATAAGTGTTAGAGGACATTGGTCTAGGCTGAGATATTTTGACTAAAACTTCAGAAGCACAGGCAACAAAAACAAAAATGGACAGGATGATATTAAACTAAAATCTTCTGCCCAGCAGAAGAAACAAACAACAGAGTGAGAAGACCACTGTTGGATGGGAGAAAATATTTTTAGACAATTTTTCTTTCAAGGGGCTGACATCTAGACTATATAAGAAACTCAAATAATTCAATAACAAAAACCAAATAATCCCCTTAAAAAGTGGGCAAAAAAATCTAAAGATATTTGTCATACAAATGACCAACAAGAATATGAAAAAATGCTAGCCATTATCAATGATTAGAGAAATGAAAATCAAAACTATTATGAGATATCATCTTCTAGTTAGAATGGCTATTATCAAAAAGGTAAAAATAACTAAAGCTGGCGAGGTCATAAAGGGAAAGAAAACTCTCATAAACTGTTGGTGTGGACATAAATCAGTGCAACTATTATGACAAACAATATGGAAAGTTCTCAAAAAAATGAAAAATAGAACTACCATATAATCCAGCAATCCCATCTTGGGTATTTATCAAAAAAAAATTATACAAAGGGATACCTTTATTCATATGTTTATCACAGCACTATTCACAATAACCAAGATATGCAATCAACTGATGTGTCCATCAAGGAATAAATGGATGCATAAATATGGCATACATACTCAATGGAATACTATTCAGTCATAAAAAGGATGAGATATTTTCCTTTGTGGCAACATGGAAATAACGGGAGGTCATTACATTCAGTGAAATAAATCAGAGTTGGAAAGACAAATATGCATGTTTTTACTCTTATGTGGAAACTAAAAATATTGATCTTG
>NW_007251768.1:5186-6121 GCF_000164805.1 Carlito syrichta
TTTAGAGCAATCCAACCAAACAGCTACAGTAGTTTCTTCAAGATCAGTCAGTTAAAATGTGATAGAACAAGTTTGGCCAAACTCTCAGTCACTGTTCTGGCACCAATATTTTCTATGGTTCTGTGGATCTACATAGTGGATAAATAGGGGATTAAGTTGGAAAGAGAAACCATAGCAGGGTGGAGGTAAGATTGATCACAGTCTATGGAAATTAGATCTAAGAAAATTAATATTCTTTTAACAATTAAAACTAGCTACAATAACAGAAAAATCTATGGCATTCCACTTAGGAATATTACAATACATGGGCAATAAAAAGAGTAATTTTTATTATAAGCGTATGAAGATATCCCAAGAATGCTTGGACTGATTTTACCAGCAAAAGTGACTAGAACGTTAAAGTTTTTGATTTCAATCTTAAAGAAAAGTTTAAGAAAAATTCAAATATATTTCTTCCCTAGACTTAAAATACTTGGAAATAACGAAAATGTGAAAAATATGTATTGATTTCTATATACCTACATCTCACTATTTCACTTAAAATCTTTCTCAATGCCATAGTTTCATTTTTATTGCCTAAATCTATTTCTAGATGACACTAAAAATCCACTAGTCAGTCATTCAGTCAGTGTATTGTTCTGTCTTTTATTTTTATATAATGACATAGAACATTAAGTTCTTCCTTGTAGCTGGACCTGGAGTGCCTGACCTCTGGGAAATATTTACCATGCAGGGTTCACTCAATAGTAAAGTAGAAATGAAGTTTCAACTTTGTTCAGCACAACCCATTCCTGAGCAGTACTCTAAAAATGTACTAGCATAATGGCACTTCCAAAACAATTGGCAACTGGAAGTTCTTGTAAAAATACTGTGGTTTGTAATATATAGTTTTGTTTACCTGACCACAAGTTGATAGAAGAGGAACCTATACCCTA
>NW_007251769.1:0-8617 GCF_000164805.1 Carlito syrichta
ACCCAGCTTCCTGCTTCACTCTGCAGGATTCTGAGACAGTTCCTGGAGACCGAGAATTCCAGTTTTTTGGATGTCAGGAGAAAGACTTCCATAATGTTCTTTGGGAACTGGTATCCAAGGTTCCTGGTTCCCCTTCACAACATCTCCCTAAAATGTGGAATATTCCAAACCCAAAACCCCAATTTCTACCTGCCCAGACACAAGAATTTTCTGTACTTGAGGTCACCTGAATCGAGGAATTTTGTACCAATATACCTTTTGGTTCTAGGTAATATGATTATGGTCGTAGATGGTCCCAGGAAACAAAAGGATTTCTAGGGACAAATCCTTGATTACAACTAACAAGAGGACCAAAAAGATCCTGAGCATGTGTAATGACAGATTTAGCGTATCCACGGAGCAAGTAGCTCTGAAAATGTAGGGAACCAGAAACCCAGATTGCTGATTAAACCTTATCAAGAGGTCCTATAGATTCCGGAAAATGAGAACTTCTAGAACCGGATTTCTTTTTAATTCTCAGTAAGATGCCATTATTTTTCCTGTCGATTTGGATTCCAAATTCAGTATACCAAAAGACAGATGCCCAGAATTTTCCCAGGTTCGTGGACTCCAGGATTCCTGGTTACCATTAAAAGTATATAGTAAACATATGGCAAGTGCAAAACCCTTGTCTCTGCTCAAACAAAATAGACACGGAAGGGGTAGGATTACAGGGTTCACCTTAAGTGCAGACTTTCATTCAAATATGGCAAGAAGATTCTTTTTGTCATGGAATCTGGCCTTAGTTGTTCAGTGGAACCTACCGAACATGGAGTACTCAATACCATTTACATCTTTTAAGAGGACCTAAATGTTGCTGAAATCCTGAAATGACAGATTCATTATATCTGAATGCTAAATTGCTCTGAAACATCTGCAAAGCTCGAAGACCTGTTTCTTGTTTGCCCCATAGCAGACAACCTGGGAATTTTTTGGATTGAGGGCGCGTACCACAATGATGCTTTATTCGTATTTAGTTGGAGGTCATGTAGTGTCCTGTATGTGAGGACTCTTACCCTTGATTCCTGATTCCAAACCCTGATTCTTGTTTAGTCCTTAGTAAGAAGTCATACAGATTTTTTGATAGAGGAACCGTGGAAAACAGATTTCTTCTCTTTTATTAGCAAGAGGCCATGTAGTTTCCTGTATATGAGGATTGCTATTACCCACATTTATGCCTCGAATCCCTGATTCTTCTATAGCCGTCTGCAAGATGCCCTGTAGATTTTCAGGACTGAGGACTCATATAACCAGATTCCCTATTTTTAGCAACAGCCGTGCAGTTAGCTGTTTATGAGTACCCCTCTTCACAGATACATGCGTCGAAGGCTTGATTCTTGTTTAGATATTAGGAAAACGCCGTATTTTTTTAAAGATTGAAAAAACTTGTCACCCACATTCCGTACTCTTTCTTAGGATAAGTCAGTGTATTTGTCTCTATATGAGCATTTCATTTCCCTAGTTTATGCTTCAGAAACCCAAATTCGTGTTTAGCCCTTAGCAAGAAACCCTGAAGTTTTATTGGGATGGAGGACACGTGTAAACCAGATTCCTTATTCTCCTTTAGCAATAGACAGTGCAGTTTCCTGTATATGAGGACTCCTATTATCCAGATTCCTACACCCAAAACCTGAATGGTGGTTATCTCTTAACAAGACGGTCTGTAGGTTTTTGGGATGGAGGTCTCATGTAACCAAGACTGCTTATTCTTCTGTAGCAACAGGTCGTGTCGTGTTCTGTGTAGGAAGACTCCCATTACTGAAATTCCTGCTTCATGCTCAGCAAGACGCCAAGATATTTCCTGGTGACCTAGAATTCCAGTTGGTTGGATATCAAGAGTAAGACTCCCATAAAATTCCTGAGGAATTGGAACCCAAGATTCCTGGTTCCTTTTCAAAAGACACACTAAAAACGTGGCGACATAGAAGCCCAGATTGCTGATTAAACCTTTTCAAGTGTCTTTGTCGATTTATTCGGTTGAGAACCTCAAGAAACGAATTACCTTTCAGCTCTCAGCAAGATGCCCTGAATTTCCCTTTCCATGTGGATTCCAAAACTCTGTGTACAAAAAGGCAGATGCCCATATGTTTCCTAGGGACGTGGAATCCACGGATCTTGGTTACATTTTAATAATACGTACTAAATATTTGGCAACTGCAAAACCCTCAGTCCCTCTACAAATAAAGTACAAACGGAAAATTAAGGATTGCCAAGTTGATCTTAAGACCAAAGTTACATCCAAATACGGCAATATTATACTTATTTTCTGGGAATCTAGCCTTCATTTTCCCTAGGAACTTAAGAGATTTGTACTATCAGATACGCGAATACAACTCTCAAGAGGACCAGAATCTTGCTGGAGTCTTGAAATGACTGATTCATAATACCCACAAGCCAAATGTCTCTGAAACATGAGATGAGCTCGAAGCCTTCATTCTTGTTTATACTGCAGCAAGAAACCCTGAAAATTTTTCGGATTGTAGACTAGTGTATCACAGATTCCTTATTCTTCTTTACCGAGGGCCTGTGTAATGTCCTGTATATGGGGACTCCCATTCCCCAGAATCCTGTTTGGAAACCCTGATTCTTGTTTTGCCATTAGGAAGATGTCATGTAGATATTGGGACGGAGGAACCGTGTAAAAGAGGTTTCTTAGGTCTCCTTAGCTAGAGATCATATAGATTCTGCATATGAGTACTGCTATTACCTATGTTCCAGCTTCTAAACCTTGATTCTTGTTTAACCCACAGCAGAAGGCCTGTTGATTTTAAGTAGGCCATTTTCCATATTCATGCTCGAAAACACCATAATTCGTGCTTACCCCATAGCAAGATCACCTTAAACTATTTGGGATTGAGGACCTGAGTAACGCAGATTCCTTATTCTTACTTAGCAATAGGCAGTGAAGTTTCCTGTATGTGAGGACACTCATTACCCAGATTCCTACTTCAAAAATCTGATTCGTGGTTACCATGTAGAAAGACGGCCTGTAGTTTTGGGACTGAGGACACATATAAGGAAGATTCCTTATACTTCCTTAACAATATGATGTGTAGTTTCCTGTGTATGACGACCTTGACTACCCAGCTTCCTGCTTCCCTCTGCAGGGTGCCAAGACAGTTCCTGTAGACCAAGAATTCCAGTATTTTGGATATCAATAGAAAGACGTCCATAATGTTCTTTGGGAACTGGAATCCAGGAATCCTGGTTCCCCTTCACATGACCTCCCCAAATGTGGAATATTCCACACCCAAAATCCCAATCCCTACCTGCCCACCCACAAGAATTTTCTGTACTTTTAGGTCACCTGGATCGAGGAATTTTGTACTAATATACCTTTTGATTCTGGGGAATATGATTATGGTCATAGATTTCCCAGAAAACTAAAGGAATTCTAGGGCCAAATCCTTGATTACAACTAACAAGAGGACTAGAAACAGCCTGAGGATCTATAATTACAGATTTTTCATTTCCTCGGAGCAACTAGCTCTGAAAATGTAGGGACCCAGAAACCCAGATTGCTGATTAAAGTTTATCAAGACGCCCTGTAGATTCCGGAAAATGAGAACTCCTAGAACCGGATTTCATTTTAATTTTCAATAAGATGCCCTGAGTTTTCCTGTCTTTTTGGAGTCCAAATTCAGTATATCAAAAGACAGAGGCCCAGACGTTTCCTAGGTTGGTGGATTCCATGATTCCTGGTTACCATTAAAGTACATAGTAATCATTTGGCAAGTGCAAAACCCTTGTCCAGTATCAAAATAAAAAGAGACACGGAAGGGAAAGGATTACAGGGTTCAACTTAAGATCAGAGTTACATCCAAATATGGCAAGAAGATTCTTTTTATCCTGGTATCTGGCCTTAGTTGTTCTGAGGAACCTAACCGACTTGGGTGCCCAATACCATTCACAACTTTTAAGAGGACTAGAATGTTGCTGAAGTTCTGAAATGACCGATTCATAATATCTGAATGCTAAATTGCTCTGAAACATTTGGGGAGCTCGAAGATCTGTTTCTTGTTTCTCCCATAGCAGATAACCTGGGAAGTTTTTGAATTGAGGGCGTGTACATCAGTGATTCTTTATTCATATTTATTTGGTGTCCAGGCAGTGTCCTGTATGTGAGGACTCTCCCTTGATTCCTGTTTTGAAACCCTGATTCTTGTTTAGCCCTTAGTAAGAAGTCATGTAGATTTTTTGATAGAGGAACTGTGGAAAACAGATTTCTTCTCTTTTATTAGCATGAGGCCATGTTGTTTCCAGTATATGATGATTGCTATTACCCACATTCATGCCTCGAATCCCTGATTCTTCTTTAGCCGTCAGCAAGATAGCCTGTAGATTATCAGGACTGAGGACACGTATAACCAAGATTCCTTATTTTTAGCAACAGCTGTGCAGTTACCTGTATGAGTACTCCTGTTCACAGATACATGCGTCGAAAGCTTGATTCTTGTTTAGATATTAGGAAGACGCCGTATACTTTTTTGGAGATTGAGAAAACATGTTACCCACATTCCTTATTCTTTCTTAGAAAAAGTCAGTGCGTTTGCCTGTATATGAGGATTTCATTTCCCTAGTTTATGCTTCAAAAACCCAAATTCGTGTTTAGCCCTTAGCAAGAATCTCTGAAGTTTTATTGGGATGAAAGACACATGTAAACCAGATTCCTTTTCCTCCTTTAGCAATAGAAAGGGCAGTTTCCCATTTATGAGGACTCCCATTATCCAGATTCCTACTCCCACAACCTGAATGGTGGTTATCTCTTAGCATGACGGTCTGTAGGTTTTTGGAATGGAGTCCTCGTGTAACCAAGATTCCTTATTCTTCCGTAGCAACAGGTCGTGTAGTGTTCTGTATCTGAGGACACCATTACTGAATTTCCTACTTCATTGTCAGCAAGACGCCAAGGTATTAACTGGTGACCTAGAATTCCAGTTGCTTTTATATCAAGAGAAAGACTCCCATAAAGTTCTGGAGGAAATGGACCCAAGATTCCTGGTCCCTTTTCAAAAGGCACACTAAATAGGTGGCGACATAAAAGCCCAGAATGCTGACTAAACCTTATCAAGAGACTGAAGATTTAGGCGATTAAGAACTATAAGAACCGGATTCCCTTTCCGTTCTCAGAAAATGCCCTGATTTTCCCTGTAGATATGGATTCCAAAACTCTGTGTACAAAAATGCAGATGCCCAGATGTTTCCTAGGGACGTGGAATCCAAGGGTCCTGGTTACCATTTTAATAATTCCCACTAAATATTTGGCAACTGCAAAACCCTCAGCCCCTCTCCAAATAAAGTACAAACGGAAATTTAAGGATGACCAATTTCATGTTAAGACCAAAGTTACATCCAAATACGACAAAATGATACTTTTTTCCGGGAAACTGACATTAATTGTCCCGAGAAACCTAATGGACTTGAACTACCAGATATCTGATTACAACTCTCAAGAAGACCAGAATGTTGCTTGAGTCCTGAAATGACTGAGTCATAATACCCACAAGCCAAATATCTCTGAAACATGAGATGTACTCGAAAACTTGATTCTTGTTTATACCGCAGCAAGACACCTTGAGAACTTTTCGGATTGTGGACTCGTGTATCAACGATTCCTTATTCTTGTTTACCAAGGTGCCATGTAATGTCCTGTATATGAGGACTCTCGTTCCCCAGAATCCTGTTTGGAAACCCTGATTCTTGTTTTGCCATTAGCAAAATGTCATGTAGACATTGTGACGGAGGAACTGTGTAAAAGAGGTTTCTCAGTTCTCCTTACCTAGAGATCATGAAGTTTCTGCATGTGAGTACTGCTATTACCTATGATTCAGCTTCTAAATCCTGATTTTTTTTTTGTACAGCAGATGGCCTGTTGATTTCAAGGAATGAGGACTGCAATAACCCCGATTATTTTTCTTCCTTGGCAAGGGACGGTGTATTTTCCTGTATATTAGAACTCTCATTAGATACATCCTGCTTTGTACATCTGATACTTTTTGAACTTTCCAAGATGCTCTGTAGATTTTAGGGATTGAGGACTCGTGTAACCCAGATTCCTTTTTCTTTCTTAGCTAAAGGTCATGTAGTTTCCTTTAAATAAGGACTCCATTTTCCAGATTCATGCTTGAAATCACCATGATTCGTATTTAGCCCATAGCAATATGACTTCAGCTTTTTTGGAATTGAGGATCTGAGTAACGCAGATTCCTTATTCTTACTTAGCAATAGGCAGTGAGGTTTCATTTATGTGAGGACTCCCATTACCCAGATTCCTACTTCAAAAACCTGATTCGTGGTTATGTCTTAGGAAGACGGCCTGTAGTTTTTCGGATTGAGGACTTATATAAGGAAGATTCCTTATACTTACTTAGCAATATGATGTGTAGTGTACTGTATATGACGACCTCCATTACCCAGCATCCTGCTTCACTCTGCAGGATGCCAAGACATTTCCTGGAGACCGTGAATTCCAGTTTTTTGAATATGAGAAGAAAGACGTCCATAATGTTCTTTGGGAACTGGAATCCAAGATTCCTGGTTCCCCTTCACAAGACCTCCCTAAAATGTTGAATATTCCAAACCCAAAACCCCAATTCCTACCTGCCCACCCACAAGAATTTTCTGTACTTTGAGGTCACCTGAATCGAGGAATTTTGTACCAATATACCTTCTGATTTGGGGAATATTATTATGGTCGTAGATGGTCCCAGAAACTAAAGGATTTCTAGGGCCAAACCATGATTGCAACTAACAAGAGGACCAGAAAGATCCTGAGGATCTGTAATGACAGATTTAGCGTATCCACGGAGCAAGTAGCTCTGAAAAAAGCAGGATCCAGAAGCCCAGATTGCTGATTAAACCTTATCAAGAAGCCCTGTAGATTCCAGAAAATGAGAACTCCTGAACCGGATTTCCTTTTAATTCTCAGTAAGAAGCCCTGATTTTACCTGAGGATTTGTATTCCAAATTCAGTATATCAAAAGTTAGATGCTCAGAAGTTTCCTAGGTTCGTGGATTCCGTGATTCCTGGTTACCATATAAAGTAT
Organism: Carlito syrichta; assembly: GCF_000164805.1. Lineage (NCBI taxonomy): Eukaryota > Metazoa > Chordata > Mammalia > Primates > Tarsiidae > Carlito > Carlito syrichta. The sequence goes on from NW_007251769.1 coordinate 7,086, forward strand.
GTATTAAACATTTGGAAAGTGCCAAACCCTTGTCCCTTCTCAAAATATCAAGAGACATGGAAGGGGAAAGATTACAGTGTTCACTGTAAGACCAGAGTTACATCCAAATATGGCAAGAAGATTCTTTTTGTCCTGGAATCTGGCCTTAGTTGTTCTGAGGAACCTAACGGGCTTGGAGTGCCCAGTACCATTTACAACTTTTAAGAGGACCGGAATGTTGCTGGAGTCCTGAAATGACCAAATCATAATATCCGAATGCTAAATTACTCTGATTCATTTGCGGGGCTCGAAGTTCTTTTTCTTGTTTGTCCCAGAGCAGACAAACTGGGAATTTTGGGGATTGAGGGCGCCTAAAACAACGATTCTTTATTTGTAGTTGGTTGGAGGCCATGTAGTGTCCTGTATGTGAGGACTATCTTTTCTTGATTCCTGTTTCGAAACCCTGATTCTTGTTTAGCACTTAGTAAGAAGTCATGTAGATTTTTTGATAGAGGAACCGTGGAAAACAGATTTCTTCTGTTTTATTAGCAAGAGGACTTGTAGTTTCCAGTATATGAGGATTGCTATTACCCACATTAATGCCTCGAATCCCTGATTCTTCTTTAGCCATCAGCAAGATACCCTGTAGATTTTCAGGACTGAGGGCTAGTATAACCCAGATTACTTATTTTTAGCAACAGCCGTGCAGTTACCTGTATATGAGTACTCCGGTTCACAGATACATGTTTCGATAGCTTGAATCTTGTTTAGATCTGATTAAGACACCGTCCACTTTTTTGGAGATTGAGAAAACATGTTACCTTCATTCCTTAATCTTTCTAAGTAAAAGTCCGTACATTTGCCTCTTTATGAGGATTTCATTTCCCTAGTTTATGCTTCAAAAACCCAAAATCGTGTTTAGCCCTTAGCAAGAAACCCTGAAGTATTATTGGGATGGAGGGCACGTGTAAACCAGATTCCTTATTCTCCTTTAAGCAGTAGATAGTGCAGTTTCCTGTATATGAAGACTCCCATTATCCAGATTCCTACTCCCAGAACCTGAATGGTGGTTTTCTCTAAGCAAGACGTTCTGTAGGTTTTTGGGATGGAGGCCTTGTGTAACAAAGATTCCTTATTCTTCTGTAGCAACAGGTCGTGTAGTGTTCTGTATATGAGGACTCCCATTACTGAAATTCCTGCTTTTATTTTCAGGAAGACGCCAAGATATTTCTTGGTGGCCTAGAATTCCAGTTGTTTGGATATCAAGAAAAAGACTCCCATACAGTTCTTGAGGAATTGTATCCCAAGATTCCTGGTCCCTTTTCAAAGACACATTAAAAATGTGGCGACATAAAAGCCCAGATGAATGATTAAACCTTATCAGGAGACTTTGTATACTTACTCGATAGAGAACTCCAAGAATCAGATTCCCTTTCCATTCTCAGCAAGATGCCTTGAATTTTCCGGTCCATGTGGATTTCATAACTCTGGGTTCAAAAATGTAGATGCCCAGATGATTCCTAGGGAAGTGGAATCCATGGATCCTGGTTATA
>NW_007251770.1:0-1169 GCF_000164805.1 Carlito syrichta
AATCAGGGGTATCCAAATAGGAAAAGAGGAAGTCAAATTATCTCTCTTTGCAGATGATATGATCATGTATCTTGAAAACCCAAGAGAATGTGTCAAAAACCTCCTTACACTGATGAAGGCCTTTGGCAAAGTCACAGTATACCAAATAAATGTGCAAAAGACAATTGCATTTCTTTACACCAATAATAAACAAACAGAAACCCAAATAAAAAACACAATTCCAAGCCAGGCTCAGTGGCTCAGCCTGTAATCCCAGCACTTTGGGAGGCTGAAGTGAGTGGATTGCCTGAGCCCACGGGTTTGAAACCCATCTGGGCAACTTGGTGAGACCTCATCTCTACAATAAATCAAAAATTAGCTGGGCATGGTGGCGCATGCCTGTAATTCCAGCTACTTGGAAGGCAGAGGTGGAAGGATCGCTGGAGCCCAGCAGGTCAAGGCCACTGCACTCCAGTCTGGGTGACAGAGTAGACTCCAACTCAAAAAAAACACAATTCCATTCACAATAGCCACAAAAAAAATGAAATACCTTGGCATCTTCCTAACCAGAGACTTGAAAGACCTTTACAATGAAAACTACAAAACTCTGCTCAAAGAAATCAAAGATGACACAAACAAGTGGAAAAATGTCCCATGCTCATGGATTGGAAGACTCAACATTGTGAAGATGTCCATCTTACCTAAGGCAATCTACAAATTCAATGCAATACCCATCAAATAACCAGCAACACTCTTCTCAGACCTAGAAAAAACAACACAGGAATTCATATGGAAACACAAATGTCCAAGAATAGCCAGAACAATCCTCAGCAAAAAAAAAACAAAGCAGGTGATATCACATTACCAGACTTCAAACTTTACTATAAAGCTACAATCATCAAAACAGTTTGGTATTGGTATAGGAATAGGCATATAGATCAATGGAATGGAATTGAGATTCCAGAAGCCAAACCTCAATTTTTTAACCAACTCATCTTTGACAAAGCCTCCACCACCTACCACTGGGGAGAGGAGAACCTATTCAGTAAATGGTGCTGGGAAAACTGGCTGACCCCATGCAGAAGATTGAAACAGGATCACTATCTATCCCCATACACAAAGGTTAACTCCAAATGGATCAGAGACCTAAATGTAAAACCTCAAACCATAAGAATCTTAGAAAATGAAGG
>NW_007251770.1:1422-26916 GCF_000164805.1 Carlito syrichta
GAAGACATTCGAGCAGCCAACAGACACATAAAAAAATGTTCAACCTCACTAATCATCAGGGAGATGCAAATCAAAACCACACTGAGATACCACCTAACTCCAGTCAGAATGGCAATTATCAACAACTCAAAAAATAACAGCTGCTTGAGAGGGTGTGGTGAAAAGGGAACACTTCTACACTGTTGGTGGGAGTGTAAACTAGTGCAACCTCTGTGGAAAGCAGTGTGGTGATTCCTAAAAGCTCTAAATATCAACCTCCCATATGACCCCACAATCCCCCTACTGGGAATATATCCGGAAGAACTTAAATCACTCTATAAAAAAGATACCTGCACACGTATGTTTATCACAGCATTGTTCAAAATAGCAAGAACCTGGAAGCAACCATGCTGCCCATCAAAAGAGGACTGGATTTTTAAAATGTGGTACATATACATGATGGAATACTATGCAGCCATAAAAAAGAACAAAATCATGAATTTTGCAGCAACCTGGATGGAACTAGAGTCTATAATACTGAGCGACCTCTCACAAAAACAAAGATCCGAGTATCATAAGTTCTCACTCATCTAATGAACCTTGAACATCCAACCTAATACTATAAGAAAATGACTGACAGTAATGGGAAACTATGAGGGAGGAGGGAGATGGGATTAATGGTAGCAAATATCTGTCTGGGGATGGGGAAGCACCTCTTATCAATAGGGTGCCTGAATGAAACATAGTTGTATACCTAACCTTTAACTGTACCTCACAACATCATAATAAAAAATATCGATTATACAAAAACAAAAAAACAAAGAAAAAAAACAATATCTAAACTAAATATCTTAACCTCCTTCCTGAAAAATCCCCTCATCACTCTCTTTATACCTACATGTTATTTTGTCCAGTATTTTATATGCTCTTTTTCCCACAAACTAGATATTATCATGATTATTATTTTACAAACAATTCGTTTTGATTATTACATAATTACCAGTTTCTTGGCTTACTGCTTTTTAGCACATTCTAGATATTGTTTCTGCATCCTTTTCTTTCTGAAATATATCCTTTAGACATTACTTTAGTCCCTTGGTCGTAAATGCTCTAGTCTTTGTTTACCTGAAAATGTCTTTATTTTATCTGTAGTCATAGAAGTTATATTTTCTGGAACACTCCTAGGTTGAGAAGTATTTTCTATCAGCATTTTGAAGTGATCATTCCACTTTCTTCTGATGTCTGTTGTTGCATTTGGAAAAGTGCCATTAGCTCACTGTCGTTCTTCCTTTGTTGGTGATTAGTCTTTTCCATTAGAATCTCTTTATCTTTGGTATCTTCAATTTTATTACATGTCTAGATTTGGATTTTTCCCCTCTTTATCCTGTTCTGTAATCATTAGGCTTCTTGTTTCACTACATAAGGTGAGGAGGGGGTGTTCTAAGAGACTTGTAAGGAAAGTTATGGTTCCTTAGCTAGGACATGGTTTTAGCCAAAAATGTATGTTAAATCAGCGGATTTGTTTGACCCTTTAGCCAAAATGACTCCTCTAATAAAGTGACAAAAATGTGGTAAGTTTTTGATAAATTAAGTTTATTTCTGCACATAGTTTCTAAAGAGGAGCTCCACAAATATTCTGAGTATTTTGGGAGTAAGAGCTTAGTTTTCCAGAGTATTTTGAAGGGAAGACTGTCCCTTGGATATATACCTTCCAGAATATTTTTTATTTTTATTTTTCAAAATTGCGATGAATCTTCACTGAAGAATGCAGTTTTACAAGGAGCATAATCAAAAAGACTGTTTTTTTTTCTCTTTTAATTTTTATTTTGAAATTGTGGGGTACAACTCAGGGTTAGGTATACAAATGTTCATTGTGCAGGTACCCTTATTGATGAGATGTGCTCCCCCTTCCCCAGGTGGATATCAACTACTGTCAATCCCAGCTGCCCACCCGCCATTCCCCATTCCCCTTCCCGCAGTTTTCTGCTACTTTCAATCCCTTTCCTACAGTAATACAGTAGTTATCAAAGTCCACTTATGAGTGAGAACATGTGATACTCACCTCTTTGTTTCTGTGAGAGATCACTCAGTATTATAAGCTCTAATTCCATCCACGTTGCTGCGAAGTTCATGATTTTGTTCTTCTTTATGGCTGAGTAATATTCCATTGTATATATGTACCACATTTTTTTATCCAGTCCTCTTTTGTTGGGCAGCACAGTTGGTTCCATGTTCTTGCTATTGTGAATAATGCTGCGATAAACATACATATGCAGGTATCTTTTTTATAGAGTGACCTGAGTTCTTCTGGATATATTCCCAGTAGGGGAATTACAGGATCATATGGAAGGTCAATTTTTAGGAGTTTTAGGAATTGCCACACTGATTTCCACAGAGGCTTTACTAGTTTACATTCCCACCAACAGTGCAGAAGTGTTCCTTTTCACCACATCCTCTCCAGTATCTGTCATTTTTTGAGTTATTGAGATGGCCATTCTGACTGGAGCTTTAATTTGCATCTCCTGGATGACTAGTGAGGCTGAATATTTTTTCATGTGTCTGTTGACTGCTCATATGTCTTTGCAGATGACATGATTATGTACCTTAAAAACCTAAGAGAATCTGCCAAAAACCTCCTGGCACTGATAAAGGACTTTGGCAAAGTCTTAGGGTATAAAGTAAATGTACAAAAGACAATTGCATTTCTATACACCAATAATAAACAAACAGAACCCCAAATAAAAAAGCAAAATTCCATTTACAATAGCCACAAAAAAATGAAATACCTTGGCATCTACCTAACCAGATATGTGAAAGACCTTTACAATGAAAACTACAAAACACTGCTCAAAGAAATCAAAGGTGACACAAACAAGTGGAAAAATATTCCATGCTCATGGATTGGGAGAACCAACATTGTAAAGATGTCCATTTTACCTAAGGCAATCTATAGACTTAACGCAATACCCATCAAATTACCAGCAACAATCTTCTCAGACCTAGAAAAAACCAATACAGGAATTCATATGGAAATATAAATGACCAAGAATAGCCAAAACAATCCTCAGGGAAAAAAAAAAAAAGCAGGAAGTATCACACTCCCAGACTTCAAACTATCCTATAAAGCTACAATAATCAAGACATCCTGGTATTGTACAAGAACAGGCATATAGACCAATGAAATTGAATTGAGATCCCAGAAACAAAACCTCAATTTCTCAACCAACTCATCTTCAACAAAGCCTCCACCACCTACTACTGGGGAGAGGAGAACCTATTCAGTAAATGGTACTGGGAAAACTGGCTGACCACATGCAGAAGATTGAAACAGTACCCCTACCTATCCCCATACACAAAAATTAACTCTAAATGGATCACAGACCTAAATGTAAAACCTCAAACTGTAAGAACTTTAGAAAATGCAGGATCCACTCTTATGGAAGTTGGAACTGGCAACCAATTCCTGATCAAAACCCGAAGTGCCCAGGCCATAAGAGATAAGATAGACAAGTAGGACCTCATTAAACTGACAAACTTCTGCAAAGCCAAAGAAACCATCAAGAGAGCAGGGACACAACCCACAGACTGGGAAAAAATATTTGCCAACTCCATGTCTGACAAAGTCCTAACATCAAGGATCTACAAGGAGCTCAAACGTGCTGAAAAGAAAAAAACAAACAGCCCCATTACAAAGTGTGCTAAAGATATGAAAAGACACTTCTCAAAAAAAAGACTGTTTTTGATTACCACCTCTCATGACCTCAGGCAACTCCCCTTAAAAATGGGCTCATCTCTTCCTCGGCACTGCCTACCGAGGTGGCAGCCATCTCCTACCCAGCATCATAGCTACTCTCAGATCCCTGGTGAAACCCAAGATAGCCAAAAAGAGAACCAAGAAGTTCATCTGGCACCAGTCAGACTGATATGTCAACATTAAGTGTAACTGGCAGAAGCCCAGAGGCATTGACAACAGGGTACGTGGAAGATTCAAGGACCAGGTCTTGATGCCCAACACTGGTTATGGGAGTAACAAGAAAACAAAACACATGCTGCCTAGTGGCTTCTGGAAGTTCCTGGTCCACAATGCCAAGGAGCTCGAAGTACTGCTGATGTGCAACAAATCTTATTGTGCTGAGATTGCTTACAACATTTCCACCAAGAACTGCAAAGTCATTGTAGAAAGGGCAGCCCAGCTGGCTGTCAGAGTCACCAATCCTAATGCCAGGCTGCTCAGTGAAGAAATGAATAGACAGCTCATGTGCATGTTTTGTGCTTAAATAAAACCATAAAAACTGAAAAAGAAATGGGGACGTCATAATTGTCCTTGTGAGAGTTCAATGCAAAGGATTCAATACAAAGCATTGACCTGGCATATAGTGAGCTCTCTTATGTGAGCTTTAGTAAGTGACATAACTTATAACAAGGGTTGTTTTAGTTGTTTAGGTATTATATAGGATAAGATTTTTGTTGTTGTGTTATTATTCTTACCTCCTGTAAAATTGCACCCTATTCCCACAATTGCAACTTCATCACTTGTTTCCATGTTTTGTTAATTTGATGACAACTTAAAAAAAAAAAAAAGAATTAAAGATCAGATAAATAAAGTAAAATCACTTTTCTCAAATTTAGAAAACAATGAGGACCTGGGTAAATTACTCAACTTACGCATCATACTCCTGTAAGAGCTAACAATTCTCCATGGGTCTCTTGCATTTTTACATCCCTTGTATCACCACATCTTGTACGTTTCCAAGGATGTTTGCACTGCAAACCTGTAGGGCTCACATCTCCCTCTAGGACAGAGGGCAGATGATTATAACTTCCCCCGGGGGGCGGGGGGGTAGGGCAGGAGAGTTAGGTTTATTTGTAGCTCTTTTTAAACATTGGGTTTCCTAAGTTTCATAGTTTCTTGGCTGTGACACAGACTCATCGCATACCTAGCCAAGTGACTGTTCCTCACAGCACAGCAGTCAGCATGGGTTTCATGTCCACATTCATTCCCCTTAGTCCCCCACACCCAGCTCAGTCCCACTTTACAAGGCGGAGCAGCCAGGTGGAAGGTACATCTGTGGTGGGTTTGGCCGAGCCAAGGAACCCTAAAAATAAGTCTTGCTATTTTGCAACTTGGATGGACTTAGCATCTATAATACTGAGTGATCTATGATAGAAACAAAGAACTGAGTATCATACGTTCTCACTCATAAGCAGACCTTGAACAATTATTGTGATACTATGAGAAAGGGATTGGCAATAATGGTAAACTGCCGGGGCAGGGGCACACCTCATCAACAAGGGTACTTGCATAATGAATATTTGTATACCTAACCCTGAATTGTACCCCACATCTTTAAATTTAAAAATTAAAGAAATGAGAAATCTTGCTGTTTTCAGAGGATTACTAGCAAATTTGTGTCTTCTACTTGCATCTGTGATAATGTAGCAGGTTCACCTGTTGGCTTACGAGCAGAAAAAGCTCAGATCCTTCACAGCTCTTGAAAGTTGGTGCTTATCAAACATTCCCCAACTCCAGAATCTTCAGTGCTTCCAAGCAGTAGATTCAGAATTGCTTGATAACCATTTTATCATAACATGAGTTTATACCACTTCCAATATGAAGATTTCTTCAAAGTTCCTATAAATAGCCATTACTTCCTTACCTAAGGACCAGAAAAATTTTTGTGCAATTTGTAGAAAACAAATACCACTTCTTTACTACCTGTGTATTCCCTAGTGGTAGGGTGAGCGAGGAAGGGGAAAGACCTAGTGAATTCATAACTTTATCTACAAGTGTCAAATTATATAAAAGTCTCAAAAAAGTGCTTGGGGGCCCAAGGATCGATTATAACTTTTATCTCTTTGAATAAAAATTAGTCATGGACAAGGATAAGCAATTTTATATCTGCTTCTCAGGGAACTGTGGGCCACAGACTAGAAAAATAGAAAGTTGTCTCTTTTCTTTGGAGCATAAGGACATTTTTGTTACATTTTACAGCATACACACACAAAAGTATAAAATACAGATCAAAATATGTGTTTTACACAATCAAAAGGCAAAATATTAATGCATGTTTGCTGGAGTCCAGCTCCAGGAGAGAGTAAGGGCTTGAGATAGGGGAATCGGGAAGCGGCGAAAAAGAAAAGACAAACACGACAGGAATCCTCTTCCTGGGGAGAGCTCAATACTCTGCCAATTTTTATTCAATTCTTACAAGGTTATATAGTTTTTTTACTGACCCCTCTACCCACAAAATGTATCCCATGTTACACATTAAATGTTTACATCATGTTTTTTCTTTTGTTTATGGGGAAGTTGACCTTTACAAGTTTCATTTTGTTCCTTCCTGCTACCAGTGGTGTAACAAAATACCAACTGCCAAGAATTTATCAGCCACATCCTGTGACCTCTAGGCCAACTGAATCTCTTCCCTTCACTATTCTATTTCTTTTCCTTTAATAATCTATTTTCTTAATTCTACCCTTATATATACTTTTAGCAGCAATATATTGACTTGTTTTTTCTTTTATATAACCACCCTTATCTTAGCCACTTCGAATTCTTAAATTTTTTTTAAAAATTTAACTTTCTTAATTCTAATTGCCTTATCTATATTAATTGCTATTTTCTTATCACCTATTTTACATTTTATATTTCAAAACAGAACTTAAGTCTAAATCTACACTTATATATGAAATTAATCTTACTTCTAATCCTAGATGTATTTAATTTTAAACCTACATTGTGTATAATTTTAAGTTTACCTTAAAACTTAATTATTTCCTATTCCTTCTATTACTTATATTTAACTAATACCTACATCTATAATAAACATTTATTTTTAATTATAACTGTTATTTATTTACTTCTAATTCTTACTTTAATTTTAACCCTCTTTCTAATTAAACTATACTATTTCTTAAATCAAAAGGCACATCTGTGACTTGTTTTTCTCAAAAACACCTGTTTTTTGGAGATACTCTGTCTCAGTTTCTCACTTCCTCATCAATCACAACTGTCAATGTTGTTACTTATAAAGGGTATGAGGAAGTACCTTTTCCTTTTTAGCTAAAGGTTTCAAAATTTGCATTTCCTTGTCCCTTCGGGGGGAGATTTTTGCTGTTGAGCCTTTTTTACATTTCCATACATAGGTTTACTGCTAATTCCACATCCTTGCACATTCTAGCTAATCATTTTATTTATCAAGGGAAGTGTTTTTCAAGCCGAAGCATGCATTCCTTTAAGGCCAAAAGGAGTCCTTCAATAGGATCCATGGGGCTCTGCCTCCACCATGGCCACTTCCCACTGGGGCTCTGCTCCCAGTCAGCGTTTTTCCCATTTTCAGGTAACCTCCATTTTGCATCTTTAGGGGTCGCGGCTTCCGGCACATGTTTATAATGTTTCTTAGAATTTAGGGAAGTAAATTAAAGATTGATTGCCTTCTATACAATGACAGGCTAAGTTGAGGCAGGACACAAAATCCATTTGGGTCCTCTCCATAATACAAGATCTAACACAGGATTCATTTCGGTCAGAGGTGTATGTTACTTCCTCCAGTTGTCTGCAGAGGGCCTTGACAAAGCAGAACTTTCAGGACAAAAGCCCCTACTGCCCCACAATGTGCATTCCCCTGCTTCTGAATGCTCTAACACCAGTCCCATGTTGCATAATCTGATATTATGCAGCTACTTGAGAGGAGAACAAAACAACAAACAGCTACAAAATTTCCCCAGGACTAAGGCTTTTAACTCCTTTTGGGACTTGGCAAAGCTATGTCTGCAGTTCTATGTACACTGGGATATTATTTTAGTAGCCATCCTTTCTCTACACTGCCTTGTTGTTATTGCAAATTATCCTGAGCAATTAAACCTAGAATAGTTTTGCCAAGGTAAGCAAGTATTGACAATGTTTGGCTTATGGGAATTTGTTGTGACCCAAGTTTCAAGTTTCTGATCATTACTCAGTCTTATCATTACTTTCTGGCACTTCCTGGTTACAAGCACCAGCCAGGAGGTGCATTCACCTTCCTACCTACAGAATCTGGAAGCCATTGCCCATTTTATCCTCTTCCAATCCTCTCCAGTATCTTGGGATCCAAGCCCTGATGGAATGTAAGTTTCTGGACCCATGGGCATGTCTGCATCAGTCACATGCACATAGGTTCTGCTTATGGACAGCAATGCAGGTGAAAATATAGTCACAGTTGGACAGGGATAAATATTTTATATCCTCAGAATCCATTAAAATTGGTTTATGGATGTTGGAGCTTTAGGGGTATAAACTAATAACACATCTTTCCCCTTTCAGTTCTAAACCAACTTAGAAATAAAACAAGATGCCAGATAAATATCCAAAGATGCTGTTCCTAGTAAAACTGATTTGAAAAATATGGCTTAGTGCCTTGATCAAAAAGACCTTTCCAATATTTTCTCCTCATCTTGACTTTAGAACCTGAACAAAGAAGATGTTGATCCACAGAATAGATACCTACCCAGGCAATGCACGGAAGGTCTTCACCTGCTTTTCACTTCTTCTGTGCAGAGTCCAGGGGGGCATGGGAGACCAGGTGCACTCACTGATCACAGACATACTAGCCACCTCACTGAGAGGCAAACGTGGACCAATGGGCATAAGATTCTTCCTATCCAACAAACAAGTCACTCCTCCTTTAGATTCTGAAAATGAGCCAGTTCAAGATAAAGAGTTGGAAGTGTTCCTACTCAATACTTGTGAGAAGACGTAAGTCCTTGTCTATGGCTAAATAGGAATGTGAAGAGAGGGAAAGAAAGTTTCTCTCATCATCAACTTCTTTTAGTGCATCTAGTATATACTGAGGGTTGCACCTGAAATAATCGACTTTTAGAAAATGATTTCCCAAACAATTACTCTGAGTATTTGTATTTTTGTGGTTAAAGAGTTGATGTTGATTTGCGGTTTTTATAGTGTGCATTGAAATAATGGAGAGAACATGAAAGGAAGAAGAAGCTTCTCTGGCCTATTTCTAGAGCCATCTGCTCAGTTTCCTCACTCGTGAGATGAGTGTCCTTAATAACCTCGACAATTCTGTATATGACCATACACATTTAAGTGATAGATCAGTGAGGTTTGTATCAGAGTGACAACCTGGAAGCATGATTTAAAGGGGAAATCAGCATTTGTCAAATAAAAAATTAAAATGTACAAAAATTTTAAGGGAAATATAATGAGAAAGGCAGGGACTAGATTATAGTTTCGTCATCTGAGACAAACATTGCAGTTTTAGAGAAATATCTGCCACCTTTGTAGCAGGAGATTTTGGCACGTACATTCTAAATTTTCCTTTTACTTATAAGTAATCCTGATATATCAACTGTTCATAGCCTAGGTCATCTATTGAGGGTTTACTAAACCCTTTACAAGATATATGAGCCAGTGCTTCTGAGTAAAACAGCAAGATGCCTGGTTTTGCCTGGTTTCCCCAACTGTGTAAAATTTCATGAAGGCAATTTCTGAACCATATACAAGAAGTTCCCTCTGCAAGATAAAGTTTACTTTTTCCCAACTCCTTTCTCCAGTAGAGAATGTAGATTATAGGGAAACAGTGGGTGTGAGTGGGAAGGAAAAATTGTTAGACTAATAAAAATATTCTTTATTTTCTTTTGGGCAAGGAAGCAAATAATAAAAACAAGATTGAAATAACAAAATAGGTACTGCTGTTGGTAAATTCTTGAGAAAAGGCAAAGAAGTTGATGAAGCAAAAGTTTAAAACACAGAACAATGAAGAACACTAAGATCAGGACACAGTTTACGATAAAAGAGTAATAAAAATGCATTTCATCCAGAATATGCAAAGAACTCTTACAACTCAATAACACAAGACAATCAATTAAAATGTAGTCAAAATATCTGACTATATACTTCACCAAAAAAGATATGCAACTGGCCACTAACCACATGAAAAGATGATGAATATCATTAATCATTAGAAAAATGCAAATCAAAACCAAAATGAGGTACCACTTCACACCACTAGGATACCTATAATCAAAAAGATGAGAATGTGGAGAATTTGGAACCCTCCTATGCTGTTGGTGGGAATGTAAAATTGTGGAAAACAGCCTGACAGTTCCTCAAAAGATTAAACACAGTTACTATATGATCCAACAATTCTACACCTAGTTGCTCACCCAGGAGGGACACACAACCACACAAAAATTCGCGGTCCATGAATGTTCATAGCAGCATTATTTATAATACTTAAACATTGGAAATAGCCCTAATTATTCATCAACTGATAAATAAAATGTGGCATATATCTCAATAGAACATTACTTGCCAATAAGAAAAAGTAAAGTACTGATACATGCTATAATATAGATGAACCTTAAAACATTATGTTATGTGAAATAAACCAGATCCAAAAGGACAAATATTGTGTGTTTTCATGTATATCAGTTATCTGAGATAGGCAAAGTCATAGAGACAGAAAGCAGAACAGAGATTACAGGAGGCTGGGGAAGAGATGATGGGGAATTATTGTTTAATGGGTACAGAGTTTCTCTTTGGCATGATGAAAAAATTCTAGAAATGGATAGTAGTGATGCATAACATTGTGAATTACTTAATGCCACTGCATCGCATGCTTAAAAATGGTTAAAATGGCAAATATTATGCATATCTTGCCAGAATTTTTTAAAAGAACAGACAAAATTTAGAGAACTTCAAACAGAATACAAGATTTGTAGTTAAACTCAAAAATTCAAGAAAGAACTACATTGTAAGATTTATATTTAAAAATTAAATACTAATATAAGCCCCTCCCAAAATTAGTGTTATCATCATATTAACAAACTTTAAAAAAGAAAACCCATCTATAGATGCAGAAAAGACGTTTGACAAAATTCAACATCATTCATTATTCATTTGAAAATTCTTAGCAAAATAGGGCTACAAGAGATGTTAACACATCTAACAAGATCCTTAACACGTTAAAGGACACCTTGACAGCTAACATCCTATAAGGATGAAAGACTGAATACTTTTCCCTGAGATCAAGAACAAGACAAGGATGTCAGCTCTTACCAATTTTACTCAACATTGTACTGGAGATTCTAGTCACTGCAATTATTTCTTAAAAGATAGAGGGTGAGGGGAAGAAAAGGAAGGAAGGAAAGAAAAGAAGGAGGGAGAAAAATAAAAAGCATGCAGATTGGAAAGAAATAAGTAAAATTATCTTTATTCACAGATATGATTATATATGTAGAAAATCCATGAAATCTATTAAAAAACTATTGAAACTAACAAGTGAGTTTTTCTTTTATTATTATTATTTATTATAAAGATGTGGGGTACAATTCAGGGTTAGGTATATAAACACTGATCATGCAGTTACCCTTGTTGACGAGATATACCCCTCTCTCCCTCAGCAGTTTCCCTCAACTGCCAATCCCACTCCCCTCTCCCCTGACAGTTTTCCACTACTGCCAATCACTTTCTTATAGCATTATAATTGTTCAAGGTCAGCTTATGAGTGAGAATATATGGAACTCAATTATTTGTTTCTGTGATAAATCACTGAGTATGATCGACTCCAAATCCATCCAAGTTGCTGCAAAGTCCACATACTTGTCCTTCATTATGGCTGCATAATATTCCACTGTGTACAAGTGAGTTTTTCAAAGTTGCAGGATAGAAAACAATATACAAAAATCAATTGTTTTTTGTATGTTAAGAATAAACCATCAGGATTTGAAATTTTTAAAATAATACTATTTACAATAACATTAAAATTAAGAACCGCTTAAGGATAGGTCTGAAAAACTATGTGAAAAACATGTACACTCCAATCTAAAAATTATTGCTGAGAAAAATTAAAGATCATCTAAATAAATGATATATATGTGTGTTCATAGGTTGCAAGATTCAAAATTGTTAAGATATCCATCCTTTCCCATATTAATCTATAGATACAATGCAGTCAATGGGGGAAAAAAATCCAAACAGATTATTTAGTAGAAATTCACAAGCTGATTCTAAGACTCACATGATGCACAAAAGACCTAGAAGCATCACAACAACTCTGAAAATAATGATAATAATAATGAATTTGAAGGGCTAATATGACCTGATTCCAAGAATTGTTATAAAGCTACAATAAGTATAACAGTGTGATATTGGCATATAGATGAAGAGATTAATGGAACAGAAAAAAAAGTCCAGAATTTTATATATATATATATATATATATATATAGAACAATTTGATTATCCACATACAAAATAATGAACTTGGACCCATATACATAAATATGCAAAATTAATTCAAAGTGGATCATAGACATAAATGTAAAACCTAAAACCATAAAACTTCTAGAATTAAATCTTTTGACCTTATACCAGATAAAGATTGCTTCAATAGGACATCAAAAGCCCAACTTATAAAAGAACAAATGAATTGATTAGACTTCCTCAAAATTTCTGCTCATCAAAAGACACTGCTAAGAGAATCAAAGAGACAAATCTTTGTAAAACATGTATCTGATAAAGGACATGCCTTCAGTTACAAAAAGAATTCTCCAAACTCTACAATTTTTTAAAAATAGAACTCGATTGAAAAAAAAATGGGAAAAGATTTGAAGAGAGCTCAATAAAGGCTAAATGCAGATGGCAGAAAAGATCACAAAAAAGATTTTTGGCCAGGCTCGGTGGCTCAGCCTATAATCCCAGCACTATGGGAGGCCAAGGCAAGTGGATCGCCTGAACCCATGGGTTCAAGGCCAGCCCAGGCAACTTGGTGGGACCGCATCTCTACAATTAATTTTTAAAAATTAGCTGGGCATGGTAGTGCGTGCCTGTAGTTCTAGCTACTTGGGAAGGCTGAGGTGGAAGAATCACTGGAGTCCAGCAGGTCGACGCTGGGGTGACCGTGAGCATGCCACTGCTTTCCAGTCTGGGCAACGTAGTGAGACTCCTACTCAATAAGTAAATAAATAAAAGATTTTCAACATTGTTAGAAGAGAAATAAATACTAATAAAAATCACACTGAACTTCCACTCACACCTATTCGAATGTCTAAAGTTAAAAAGCCTGACTTTCCAAGGGTTAGCATTAGACCTGAGTATGCAAGACCAGAACAAGTCCCCAGGATAGATTTTTGCCCAAGGAAAGACAACTCCAGATGAAAGTCGTTTGTGAAGTTTTTGACAGGATGACCAGATACACATCTTCTGAATGGCTAATGAACTTTTGTGGAAATGGGTGTGCCCTTTTTGGGGTAGATCAACTTGGATTTGGAAAGCTGCTTGCCTGGCCCAGCAGTGTCTCATCTTTGCCAGAGAAAGGGGCAGTTGTTCCCTTACACTGGCAGAAAGGGAGATTGAGGCCTCTACCCGCCTGCTCAGGGCAGAGTGAATCAGATTGGAGTTTCCACCCCCTTGAGGAGGATATCTCACTACTTTTGCCCTAGTGTTTGGCCTTGCAAACTATGCATCTGCATTCTGACATTCTGTGCCCTTTTATTGCAGAAGTTACTCAACAACAAGCTGATCCTTTGACTTCCCTTCCCTCAGCATCTTCCCAGGACACACCCCCCCCATTCAATGCAGCTGTCCCTAGAGAGGGCTCATCTCCTCTCTTGACTTTTTATTAAGTCATCCTCAGGAAAAAGGGCATTAGAGATGATATAAATCTATCTTGAAGACTTTTTGCATGCAAGAGTTTGTCCTGACCATTTCCCTGGGTTCTATGTGTCTCTGCCAATGGAAACACCAGATCACCTAGACTGAAAGAGGTCTTAGAGACTTTGCATTTATCTCTGCTTCAGTTGTATTACAAATGTTATACTGTGGAAAGATATTTGCTTCTCTTGCACCCTGCCTTTCTGAACAAAAAGGTCTGGGTGAGAGTAAAGGATGCCTGAAAAAATATGAAGCTATAGTTCCTGAAATGGGACACTGATCATGTAACAATTGAGAAAAAGTAAAAGCCATGATGCCTGGTGCGAACACTGCGGATTCCCGGGGTGGAGGGGCATTAATGTTCTTGGCCTTTCAGAAACTGCTCAGGGAACCCTCTTCCCTAAAAGAAAATGTCCTGTGATACCTATTCCACCTGCCAAAAAAAACTGTTTTGCAAGCTTCTGAGAGCACTTTAAAAGTAAGTTGACCTTAAGAGAGGAAGGGATGCCTCAGCTCCTTTTCCACACAGGACATCTGTATATGTCACCTGCACCTTATGAGACAGATGAAGTGGTGTCAGGACCAGCAGAACTAGAAGGGACTGAACTGACTTCAATTGTTTGGACCAAATTGATGGGAGCTGCTAAACTCTACTAGCAGGTTGGGTGTGAGAGGTTGTTGGGAGCCGGCCATGGAGGCCCACCGAGCATTAGGAATCAGGGAGGGCCGTGGACCCCAAGACCACTAGGATGCGTTCAGAAGCCTGTTGACCCCATTCCCTTCTCCCTTTTTCTATTTGGCACACTTAGCCAAAAGGAACTCTGCTGACCTAAGCTGAAGGCTCTGTGACTGTGACAGGCATGGCTAGCTCTAGAAACTCATTGTCCTGTTTCCCATGAACTGCGGTTTCAGTTTAGGTATTAGATATAATTCAAACTCAGGTCACATTTGGGAGCCTTCAATACGGTACAACCTTCTTTATAAGATTTAAAAGGTATATTTGTAGAATTTGTATATACATACGGAGAGCTGTTTTAAGCTTTAGATGGTATAGATGATTATCTAGAGTTACCAGAAATGGTCCAGCACAAACTTGGGGCTGGGCCACATTCCTAAGGGCCCAGAGCATGCTTTGGACTGGGCTGCATTCTCTTAAACTGGTTTTAGCTATAGTTAGTGTAGGGTTTTTCTACTTATTACAGAAACTGAATTTATTTTACTCATAGAAAGTATGGCAGAATAGGTCAGGCTAACGTCAGGGAATTATGTTAGTTCAAGCATGATCAAACATGATATTTTGAGGTTTAATTAAAAATACAGCTAACTTTAGAAATTTCATTGTTCCCATTTTCTACTATTGCAGTTTTGGCTTTAGTACAATTTACAGTTTATATCTGGGCTTTATTTTTAGAAGCTTTATTACTGATGATCAGCTTTATATATTTGGATTAGGAATTAGAAAGTTTTATAGAAGTTAAGATAGATATATAGGATTTTAAAATAGCCATTTTGTTAAGAGATTACAATCAATTGTTCCTAGAAATGGCCCAGCGTGATCTTTGGACTGGGCCACATTCTTTAGGAACTGGTTTGGGCTATAATTAACAGTTTCTATAGTATAGGTAGAATTAGCATAAAATAGAAAGATATTAGGATTTAAGTTAGGCATTAGGTGTTGTATATGCATAAGCTTTAAAAGTTATTGATTATTAAAATATTATGATGTTAGAATTGTTGTATTGCTTTGAGGAACATTAACCAACCATAAGGAACAGTGAGATAATTTTGGGATTGTCCTTCCTCATTCTTGAGGAAACACCTCGTGGGTGGGGGATGCCCCTCATCCACCTGGCTTTGTGTTCACGTGAAAAGTCTTGTGATTTTGCCTGTGAAACTTTAGGATAAAAGGCTTATGGTTTGTCCCATTAAACGGCTTCTGCACTAGACAGAGTCCAGTCTCTTTCTTTCTTTTTTCTAATATCTATCCCTCCAGTTTAATCGCTGACGCCATCTTTCCTACCAGGGACCCCCAATATCTGCAGGGGCTGGCCCCCCACAAGAGGTCACCATGAGGCCCTGCCCACTGTGCTGCCTGAGCAATCTCTGTCCAGCTTGTGATCCCTAACAACTGAAACTCCGTTTCCAAGGGCGCTGTGTGTGCCCTCTGGGATTCTTGTGCTGTTTGTGGGAATGGCGGACAGTAACTTGGTTCCCCAGTGAAGGCATTGGGGGGAGCAGTCACAGAAACATTCAAGTGCAGAAGCAAAGACATCTTCATTTGCACATGGTCCCCAACATAGACCCTGCTGGTGATCTTGCCTACCATGGAGGCTATTCCACCAGAATGGTGATATGAAAACTGCCCATGACTTCTGCTGAAATGAACAGTGACCCACTCTCAGCCTGAATGGCATTCAAGTGAGCTGCAACTCACTGGCTAGTGATATATGGACAACAGTTTCCCATTCTCCACACAGCCAAAGTAAAGTCTGTGCTAATTGCTAGCATATCTGCTATGTCTGGGTTTGTGCCTTGGGCTAGGTAGAAAACTGAAGGAGGTAGAAACTGAAGTAGGAAGGCTTTTCAAGAGAGACCCTAATGGCGTATGGCAGGGGTTCCAAATCTGTTAGGAATCAGGCTGCACAGCAGGAGGTAGGAGATGAGCTGCGGACCAGCAAGTGAAGCTTCATCTGTATTTACAGTTGCTCCCCATTGCTCAATTACCACCTGAGCTCCATCTTCTGTCAGATCAGCTGCGGCATTCGATTCTCATAGGAGTGCCAACCCCATTGTGAACTCCACATGAAAGGAATCTAGGTTGTGCGCTCCTTATGAGAATCTAATGCCTGATGATCCAAGGTGGAGCTGAGGCGGTGATGCTAGCGCTAGGGAGCGGCTGCAAATACAGATTAACACTAGCAGTGAGGTTTGACTGCACAGAGACCATAATAAAACAATTGCTTGCAGACGCATATCAAAATAATTTCACAATAATTATTATTTCATTATATATTACAATGTAATAATAATAGAAGTAAAGTGCACAATCAACAAATGTAATGGGCTTGAATCATCCCGAAACTGTCTCCCTCACCCACTCTTTAGAAAAATTGTCTTCCACAAAACTGGTCCCTGATGCCAAGAAAGGTTGGGACTACTGGTGTATGGGACTAATTTAGATCGCTGTGTGTGAGAGCTTGGGATGCATGGCTGAGACCAGTGCTACAGGTGCAACCCTTCTGATTGCTTGGGGTCCTGCCAATCATGGCTCTGATTAAATGTTGCCTACTACAAGACAGGGATCTGGTCACCACCAGTGCCAGTTTCAATTCAGCTGGTTAGAGTGGCTGACGGTGTGGTACACTTAGGAAAGTTCCCCAGGGGCTAAAATTTTTTCTAAAACAAGAGGTGAAACTGTGGGGAAATAATACTTGCTAGTATTTCTCATTAATCCCATAAAAAGGCTTAACTCTATAAGACTCATGCATAATCTGAATTTAGATCTGCAGTCGTTTGTCTAGTTAATTGCTCTGATCTGAAAAGATAATAACATTTAATTACTGCCCAGAGTAGGTCCCTAGGTTATGCCCCCAAGGTGCACTATCTCCCTAGGTACTTACAATTCAAGGAGAAAGTGATCTGGAAACTTGGAGTAGACAAAAGTCTAGCTTCTAGAGAGATTTTATTTTCTTACCAAATGACTGGTATAAGGAGGAGACCCTTCTGGAAGCAGGAGAACAGCTGCCTCTGGCTCCTTTAAAAACAGCTGGGAAAATTTAATTTTCCTCCTCTTTAGTCTACTTATTGGTGTAGAACAATATACCTGGCTCTCAGTAGGTCACCCACAGGGAAGACTGGACAAGGGAGATAAGCTCTTGTCTATGGGGAAAAAACTCTATAAAATATTATAAAGTATATTCTGAGCTCATATGAGGGACCACAGCCCAGAACGTCTTGAAAAAGTGGTCTAGAGACACTCAGAATACAACTCTAGTTTAAAAATTTTAGGGAAGCACAAGTTACAGGCAAAGTCATAAATCAACACAGGGAGGTTATGCATTGGTTTGGCCCCCAAAAGTTGAGATATCTTGATAGTAGAAGCTTACAGGTCATAGATGGGTTTAGTGATTCTTCAATTTGGAACTTGTCAAAGGAGTAAGGCCTTGTCTAAAAACTTAGAATCAATATAAAAGAATATGAAGTTAACATAAGGAAGTCTGCCAATTATCACGTGATGTAATGCCACCATTGATTTCAAGAGCAGAGCACAATACATTGGGTCTAATGACCTGTAGGGGTGCAATCCTTAACTCTTTCCTAGCATGACCTTAGGTCCTGTGTATAATTTGGTACCTTATTGCCACAAAGAGTCCCTTTTGTCAGATCTTTATTTTAACATTAATTCTGGTGAGTTGTGTCTAAATTGCAAGAAAGTGGGTATAATGAGGCATGTCTGACCTCCCATCCCATCATGATTGGAAACTGTTTTTAAGGTTTCTCTGGGGTCACCTTGGCCAAGATGGGGTCCACTGAGTCAGCTGGGGGTGGGGGTAGAATTTTATTTTTAGTTAACACACTTATCTACTGTGAGCTATTTAATAAGAAATCTGTCTCTGATCAGAACACCACATATTTGCATACAGGATAAAATTAATTTAAAAGTGAATATTAAAAGCCAAATCCAGTTGGAAGAAGAGAGTATGCCAAGAAGGGGGGTCAATTGTATTGAATGTCAGGACGAATGAGAAATTAAGTTAGACAAGGACTAAAAAGTGTCACTTTGATTTAGCAATGGGGAGGTACTCAGGGGGTGGGGAGAGAGAAACTGTCAGTGAGAAAATAGGCAAATATTTCAAAAAGTTTGTTGTGAGAAATAAGACTGTCTGATGAGAATGAGAGGGAAGAAATGGGTGAGAAGTTTAGAGGAAGAGGAGATTTAAAAAAATTTTGTGAATAAAAGGATGCAAATTAACTAAACAGAGCTGATTGGACCTCTGGGCACTGTGTTATTTTCTTCAGCAGCCCTTTTCAAATGCCTAGGTGAAGGTAAAAGGAAGGATGGTGATTAGTCTCTTGAGTAGTTGGGTTTTTGCCAAGCAAGCAAACTGAATAAACAGAAAGAATAAGGAATAAAGGACGTAAGCAAGGCATAGTAACATTTTAGCCCTTGGCCATTATTCTAAGTGAACTAACACATACGAAAAGCTGACTACCTCATGTTCTCACTTATAAATGGGAGCTAAACACTGGGCACACAGGCATAAGGATGGGAACTCCAGACACTGGGGTCTCCTGGAGTGGGGGGCAGAGGAGGACAAGAGTTGAAGAACCATGATACCTATTGGGTATCAAGTGCACTATTTGGGTAACAGGTTCAGTAGAAGCCCAGACTTCACCACCACACAATATACCCACGTAGTAATGGGTACCTCTTGAATCTAAAATTTAAAATAAATAAATGTACCCCTTGAATCTAAAATTTAAAATAAATAAATGACAACATTTTAGCCCTTGAAATCTGAGTAGAACAATGAAAATGAATGTAGAAGGTGACAAGAATGCAGACACTTCTCTGGACCCTGAATTACATCTGAATATAAGAAAATAAATTGCTTCCATTTGTTAGAGCTCTGGAGGGAATGTTGTCTTTAAGGTTCAAGTCCAGTGTCAGCAAAGATAGGAGGTAATAGGAATGTTCGAAGAATTAGATGTTCAAAGACATTCAGGATATCCAAAAGTCTAGGAAAAAAAAATTTACATTTTTTGCAAAGTAGTCATTAGATTAGTAACTTTAAATTATGGTCTAATTTTAACCAGGAGTTGAACGAAGATAATATCTAAAAAATGTAACTGTGTTATTTACGTACAAAATTCTCCTGGTGTTTCTAGATTTGGGGACATGATCCATGTGGAGGTCTTCATTTTTGCATGTAGGCTGAAACTCTTATACCTATTTCTTTGTTATATTTTTGTTTCTGTTAGTCATACAAATATTTTAAGTGTGGCTAGTGAATCCTGACTGAAACTAGAGCACATGGGCCTCTAACTGCCATCCTTAGTGGTTGCAGCAGGTGTCAAAGACAAAAACCAAACAAGTAAGGATGTTGATCTTATTCAGGCTATTGGAATAGAGAGAACACCGTAGATCTGAGCATCAGGCTGTCTGGCAGGATAATTTTACCTTATATTTTTACAGGGAGGAGTAAACACATTATACATGTGACCGTTTTAGTTGGGATTGTTTCCACAATTGGGAAGCCTCCATCAGTAGGCTAAGCAGAACATGTTTACCTCTATGTCTAGCTAATTCCAGGTGACAAACAGTTCAGATCATCATTAGGGAATGAAAAAAAAAAATCAGGAGTCGGCAGTCTGTGTCTGACCTTGTCAGCCAGTTCAGGCGAAAGGGGGAAAGGTCTGTGTTTGACCTTGTCACAGGTAAACAAGGGAATCATCTGCAAGTCTTATGGACGCCATGAGGAATAGACTCTCATTTAAGTCTATTATACATAAGTGAGTCTTATTTAATCAACGTGATTCATTGCTATAAGCTGTCTTCTGAGACAAAAAGAGTAGAGGAATTTCTTAACCAACCCTGCTTGCCAGGAGGCAAATTTAAATTTCGACATTGTCATAAAGAAGGGAGGAGTATCTTTTACCCAACAACAAGGTTCATTTATTTTCTCAGATACTAGATTCCAACTAGCATAACACATAATATATTCTGTGACGACAGTCAGGGCTAAGAAGATCTCAAAGACGCTAGAATGAAATAAATCCAGAACATCTCTTTCTGGAAATGGCAAACTAGATTATTAAGACCAGTACTGCCCTGAATATTGTTTCAAATGATGAATGGAAATACAAAGGGGAACCCCCAAAAAAGCAGAATTGTTTTTTGGAGGATGAGCCCCTTGTAATACTGGCTTCCCCTGCTAGGTAAGTGTTCTCGAAACCCATCAGTATCAATGTAACCACTAGCATTGTTGTGAGAGGTTACCTTTGGCTTCAGTGAGTTTTTTTGGGAAATTCTTTCAAGGCAATTGCCCATTTCATGATGGGTCATCTACACAAACAACCTGCCCACACAGTGCTGAGTATTCAGCAGTTTTTGACCAAAAACAGCATGAACCCCGTGCCCCACCTTCCTATTCACTTAGTTTTTCCCAGAGTGACTTATTTTTTTTCCTGGGATGAAAAAAAAGTCCTCAAGGGAAATGTTTTGTGATGTGGAAGAGGTGAAACAAAAAACAGCAGAAGCACTAAAAGGCACCAAAACTGACAAGTTCAAAAACTGTTTTCAGCCGTGGAAAAAGTGTCTCCATAGGTATACTGCATCAAACAGAGTACATTGAAGGTGACTGAAGTTTAGCCATGTAAGAATAAATACACAATTTTTAATAAATAAATTCTGGGATTTGGGGGTCTCCCCCACCCCCATATATGTTTTAAGCACGACAGAAGTAACAAGACCTACTAAGATAATGGGGAGTTTCCAATAAAAATTCCATGGGAAAATCAAAACTCAGAGAGATAAATGGAATACATCAAAGCCACTTTGATTTTGAAGACGTTTGTTGAGCCTAACAAAAACAGGCTTGGTTTTTTGGGTTTGTGTAATAAGGCAAACCTAAGTCAAGACACAGGGCTCGATCAACGTGTAAAGTCTTATAGAAAATTTCCTCTCACATTAAACTAGAACACCAAAAGGCTATATCCTCAGATGTTAACCAAACAAAACCTTTCTGGCCCTCATCCTCAGAGTTTTACAGAGAAGATAGTCTTGGTACTGAGTTAAACAGAAGAAAAAAGTCCTTATTTTGATTTGCAACCTGGGATGGGAAGGAAGAAAATCTGAGAAGGGGATTATGGGGTGGGATTCCAGGGAACCTCAAGCTTTGGGTTTGATTTAAGGCACCAGGCAGAAATAAGTGCAAATGCTCTCTGAAGGAAGTCACCTGAACTCCAGGACGGGACATCATCACAGATAACTTTTGATGGCATTAAGCAGAACAGTCTAAGCCAATCAAATACACAAAGAGACAATGCTTGACTTCTAAGTGTTGGGGAAAAAAAAAAGAAACCAAGCTCATTCATCGTGTATTTCTAGTACCTAAATACTGCTGGCTCTTACAGGTGCTTGACATATGAACTTGAGTTTATAGTCTCTGTTTCCCCCCATGTTTCCCATTTATCAAATTAAATTAAGAATGCTATTTCCCCAAGGCTATTTCTATGTGGTTGGTTAATGTTTGTCCAACATAACATGGTGTCGCCTACGCAACTCTATTTCCCAAGATTAAACCAGGCCCTTGTGATTGGTTCTTTTCCTAAATCTTGCAGAACTGTCTAGTGTTGGTTTGACTTCACTTTCTCCTACTGAAGACTCTGGTTGGCTATAGATAAAAGAACTGCTGGCTTGTTTTCCTGTGAATGATTGCATCTGATGAGGCAGGCATGCATAGAAAGGACTTCAGAGATCAAAGTTATCATTTCAGGAGCAAATGGATAGGAAATAAAATGTCTAGAGGGGGACATTTCTGGCCTGTTCTTCCGCTTTACTCTTAAGCATTCTGACTCTGCAGATACTGTACATTCTCTTAAAGAAAGAAAAAACTAAAAAGTCAAGAACTATTTATGATAATAATTTCCTATGCTTCTATCTATAATGTTTCTACTCATGTAGTAGTTGGTGATTTTTGCTTCTTTAGCTAATAAAAAGGTGGCAGGGGAAATGGCTTAAATGTCCATCGACAGGTGAGTGGATAAACAGATCAACCACGTCTATCCATATGACAGAATACCACTCAGCAGTGAAAAGGAATGAACAGCTGGTACACACAGCATACCATTTCTCAAAACAAGTATGCTGAGGGAAAGAAACCAGATCCCAAAAAGTGCTTATTGTTTGATTCCATTTATATAAAATTCTAGAAAGCACAGACTAATGCAATAGTGTGTCATAGAGCAGATCAGTGATTGCTTAGGGATGGAGGAGAGGCTAGGAAGGGGCAGGCGGAAGGAATAATAAAGTGTCAGGAAGAAGACTTTGGGTGATGGATGAGTTCGCTATTTTAACTATAGTGATGGCTTCATAGGTGTGTATATTTGTAGGACTGTCAAAACTTATAAAACTGTATACCATAGTCCCCCTTATCCATGACTTGATTTTCAGCAGTTTCATTTACTGGTGGTCAACTACAGTCTGAAGTATTAAGTGGAAAATTCCAGAAATAAACAATTTGTAAATTTGTAAAAAGAGAGACAATGCACCAACAGTGAGAAAAAGAGCAACAACACACAACCAAAACAGACCCACACATACTTCCGATACTGGAAATACAAGATATAATTCTGAAATAACTATGTTAACTATTTAAAACAAACATAAATGATAAGTGTGGAATATTTCCAAAACCTAAAGGCTTAGAAGAAAACTCCTAGGTTTTCAGGACACTATGGCAGCCTTAGCCTAAAAGAACAAAGTTGGCTACTCTTCACTGAGTGAAGACCACAACGAAGTCACAAAGTACTCCATAGAAACAGCACAGTTTACTTGGGATGTCAGGTATGAACGGGCAAACCCTGGACCAATAGCAGCCCTGAGATTCCTAACAGTCTTTACTAAGCATGCAGTCCTAATTAGCTGCAGACTACCTGGACAGTCCCCCCTTCCCACCAATCGCTAAATCCACCTCATTCAAGTTTCTCTTACAGTGATGGGAATGATTTCATTTCTTGGAAAAGTGAAAATCCTTATAAAAGTAAGTAAGAGTGAAAGTCCTTATGAAAAGTAAAGTCCTTATAAAAGCTTCATTATAGCCTAATGACTGTATAAGAATCATTATGTGGCTTTACATAACTACCAGAGAGGAAATTTTAAGGAGAAATTTAGTCCTGTCACAACTGAAAGAATTCACGTCATGTTGTTAAAAACCAACAAAAGGATACCTAATGTCATACTCTCAAACATCATTACCCTTCACAGATCTTCAGTGTCATAGTACCCTTCGATCAACTGAACAATGACTGTGACTTCCTGTATTTTAAAATTCATACTTGACCTATTTTTTTTAATTATTTTATTTTTTCCAGAGACAAGATCTCACTCTGTGGCTCAGGCTGGAGTGCAGTAATACAATCATAGCTCACTGCAGCCTACAACTTCCGGGTTTAAGCAATTCTCCCACCTCAGTCTCCAGAGTAGCTGGGATTATAGGTGCATGCCACCACGTCCAGTTGATTTTTTTATTTCTGGTAGAGATGGTAGTCTTCCTATGTTGTTCAGACTGGTCTTAAACTCCTGGATTCAAGCAGTCTTCCCACCTCAGCCTCCTGAGTAGCTGGGACTATGGGGATATGCCTCCACACCCAGGCCTATTTTCTAATTGGTGAACCTTATCCTTATCCTTTATTCTTATAAGCAGGTCCTCAGTAAATGACTGCTATGACTTGAGTATGTCTCCATAAGTTCATGTGTGGAAAACTTAATTGCCATTGTAACAGTACTAAGTCCATATGGCCAAGAACTGTGAACAGCCTCTAGGATTGTAGGCAGCCTCCAAGACTTGAGGGTAGCCAGCCAAGAGTCAGCAGATTGCTGAAGAACTTGGTCATACCATCATAAGGAAATAAATTCTGCCAACAAAGTGAATGAACTTGGAAGTAGTTTCTTCTCCAGTCTAGCCCCCAAATGAAAATGCAACCCAGTTAACACTTTGATTACAGCCTTGTGAGAACCCAAACAGAGGACCTAGCTAAGCCCTGCCCAGACTCCTGCCGCAGAAGTTGTGAGATAATAAATATTTGTGCCTTTAAGATGCTAAGTTTTTGGCGATCTGTTGTGGAACAAAAGAAACCTATATACTAATAAAGGATATCTACTGTAAAAACAAAAACCCACCATCTACTATTAACTTAAGAAAAACCACAATATGAATTTAGAAAAAGAGAGGAAGCTGGGCTCGGTGGCTCAGCCTGTAATCCCGCGCCTTTGGGAGACTGAGGTGAGTGGATTGCCTGAGCCCGCGGGTTCGAGACCCGCCTGGGCAGAGAGACCTCATCTCTACAATCAATCAAAAAAATCAGCCGGGCTTGGTAGCGCGTGCCTGTAATTCCGGCTACTCGGAAGGCTGAGGCGGAAGGATCGCCGGAGCCCAGGAGGTCGAGGCTGCTGTGACCGGGAGCGGCCACTGCACTCCAGTCTGGGCGACCAAGTGAGACTCCAACTCATAAAAAAAAAAAAAGAAACGAAAAATGGAGTGGACACTCTTGTTTCTGCCCTACCACCCTCCACCCAACTCCCAAGAACAAGTTCTCTCCCTGCTCCACTTACATAGCTTCTGCAGATCTGTTATTTTCTTTCATGACCCTGCTTCCTTAATCACAGGTGATTGGTTTCAGGTGGACCGGACCTAAGTTGCATGAATCATAGTACCTGCCCCCTTTCCTGGACTACTTAGTCCAAAGATGAGAGCAAATCTATGACTTTTTTGAGATATATTTTTTTAACTTTTTTATCCCAGTGGAGAGGGAATTGTTTTGAGTGAGAGAGAATGACCTATCACAGAGATGAGAAACAGAGAATCCTCATGGTGCTAAGCTCTGGATTCAGTTATTCCTGAAAGTTGCCTAAATCTTTATCCTTCCCACTTTCATGGAGTTTTTGTGCCAATTAATTATCTTTTTAGCCTAAGCCAGTTTAGCACTGTTTTCTATCACTTGCAACTAAAAGAATCTTGTCTACTTTAGTGTGAACTGTTCTACTTCTAATTCTGTCATTGCTGACACTACCAAAAGAAAGCTCCCAATATTCACCAATATGGCTAAGTAATCAATATGCAAGATATTGATAATATGGTCATG
>NW_007251770.1:26936-55702 GCF_000164805.1 Carlito syrichta
AAAAAAAAAAAAAAAAAAGAAAGAGAAAGAGAGGAGAAGAATGTCTTTTATAAAGGTTTGCAGCCTGCAAGGTGGCTGGGAAGCACAACCTCCAACCAGAGACAGACACTTGAAGGAGGAGGGACTGGGGTAGGAGCTTTATGCTGAATGGGTTGGCTAAATATACATACTCAACAGGTTATAGGAAGAACTATGAATAATCATGAAGGTAGTCCTGGTGTGTGAGTATTGAAGAAACACGCATGCAACATATGATCCAAGTTCACTTTAGTGTGGAAACTTAACATTTAAGTGTCTTACAATTAGGGCCTATATGTCAAAAGGTATTCTCTGGACACAAAGGCACTCAAGTATGCAGCCTCTATAAACCCGCCAGGACCAGTCCACGGTCAGTGGTCTTCTAATCAGGAGAAAGTTATTGAAATCGGTCTCTCCAGTCAAAGATGTAACTATGGCTGGTGGAGCAGGAACTGGAGATCAGTTATTCAGTGTCTGGTGCAGCTGCAAACTGTTCTAACATCGCTTCTCTCAAGGCCAGTACTTGGTTAGCTGCTAGAGAAAAAGAACTTTGCGGCAGTGAGAATATAGTTTATTGTTTAAGTGTGTGTGGCAGGGTGCATGACTTAACCCTTGCCTGGCATGGCCTTAGGTTCTGTTTATAATCAGGTACCTTATTGCCACAAAGAGTTTGTTCTATCAGCCTTATCGTCTCGATTTTAATATCAATGCTGGTAGGTTGTTGCGTCTAGACCATAGAAGAGAGGGGGTATAACAAGGCATCTCACTTCCCATCCCTTCATGGCCAGGAACTCAGTTTTAAGGTTTTTCTGGGGTTCCCTTGGCCACAGGGGTTCATTCAGTCAGTGGTGAGGGTTTGAATTGAATTTTATTTTTAGTCTACAATACCTATTGAATAATATTGTTTTTCCTTTGCAATTTCAACAAGCCATGAATACCCCCACTTTTATTCAACATCATTCTTGCAGTAGGAAAGAAAAACTCTAGGAATTATAAAGGATAGAAGACTGTCGCTATTTACAGATGATATGTCTGTGCATATAGAAAATACAAAAGAATCTACAGATAAATTTTTCAAATAAAAATATAACTAAGAGTTTAGCAAGATAGCAAAATCCAAGTTCAATACACAAAGTATCCATTTTAGTTCCATAAGCAGAAACAAATAGGAAATAAAATTCATTTAAGAGACATTTGTAATAGTGTCAAATATTAAATAACTGGGAATAAATCTATAAAATATATGCAAGATATTTAAAAATTAATAAGACAGGATATCAAAATATTAATAGTTTGGGTAAGCTCAATATTATAAATGTCTTTTTTCCTTATATTATAGGTTCAATGCAATTCCAATTAAAATCCTTGCTTTGCAGAGCTTGGCATGTTGATGCTAAAGATATATGGAGTTCTTTCCCCCTTTCTCTTCCTGAACATTTTGACTCAAAAATAGGGGAGCAAAATAGGGATTTGTGATGGCCCAGCGTGAGGGGCTGGAGCCTGGATAAAATGACAAAGGTTTAAGTGTGGGAGCATTGTCCTGCACAGTGCTGGAGGTCAAGTGATAGCATCCCTGAAAGGCAGACCAGATGAATTCGGGCATCACAGACAGAACAGGGTCAGGAGACATCCACACTGGGATGGAGAAATAGTGTGAGTTTTCAGCATTTGAGGGGAGTAAATCATCTGCATAAGAGGGTGGCCTGTTACCAGATGCCTGAGAAAGAATGGAGTGAACAGGGCATCCACTTGGGAGGGAAAGAGGTGGAAGCAACCCAATAAAGGGTGCTCGAGTCCCAAGAGGAGTGAGAAGGGAACGTGTGTGTGGGGGCAGGGACAAAAGGGGTTGGTTACACACAAGGGATCTGAACACATAAGTAAATACAGCAGGCCCTTGAATAATGTCATTTCATTATAACAAGTATAATGATGAGGAAAAAATTATGATGATGAGAAAAAAAATTGATTCCTGACCGGGACAACTGTCTGCATGGAGTTTGCACATTTTCTCCATGTCTATGTGGGGTTTCTCTGGGTACTCTGGTTCCCTCCCATACCTCAAAGATGTACACACTAGGGTAACTGACATGTCCACCTGGTCCCAGCGTGAGACGGGTGTGTAACCCTGCGATGGGATGCGGTGCTGTCCAGGGCTGCTTCCCACCTAGCACCTTGTGCTGTTGGGGTAGGTTCCGGTTACCTGCGACCCTGAACTGGAATAAGCAGGTCGGGAATGGGATGAATGAATTCAAATTATTGTAGAATAAAAACCTGTAGAATCTGTGAGTCGAAGAAGGCTATGTTACGCAATGATGTACACAAAAGCTCTCCATGAGTCTGCCATATTTATGACTGTTTTTGAATTTCAGGGTGAACTAGGTGCCCCTTACAATTTGCACCTTGCCAACTTTTATTCCCTGATTTAACCCAGCACCCCTACAACCACCATCACTACTGATTCACCAAGCCTTGGGTAAATAATCTTGGTTTTTATTGTATTTTTGTTGATACATATTTATGTATTTATTTTAGAGTTGTGGGGTACAAGTGAGGATTTACTACATAAGTAAGTTGCATGTAGGTAAAGTTTGAACTTCTAGTTGGAACTCTCTCCCCCAGATGGTGGACCAGGTATTCAGTGTGTTGCCACGGGCCTCTCTATCCCTCTTCCCTCCCTCCCTTCCCCTAGAAGTATCCAGCGTCTGCTGAATTCAGCCTTGTGCTCATGTGACCAGAGATCAGGACCTGTTCATGAATGAGAACATGAGGTATTCAGTTCTTTGTTTCTGTGACAGTACTCTTAGTATGACGGTCTCCAGACGCATCCATGTTGCTGTGAAAGCCATGATTTTCTTCTTTATGGCTGTTATCTTTACTTGTTTTTATTAATCTTTCTTAAATGTATATAGAGCTCACATTTATTTCAATGTTTAATATTAGAGGTGTTTGGGGTCTTCATTTAGAAGTTTGGTGATGTGGTGTGTGTGTGTGTGTGTGTGTGTGTGTGTGTGTGTGACCAGAGATAAGTCATGGAAACTTAACTCTTGTTCATATCAATTAGCCTATGGGAAAATTGGTTACATTCTAGGTCATTTCGTAGAAAGTCAGCTTCCAAGAACCTAGTACACTGGAATTTTTTTGGAGATTTGCAACAATTTGAAAAAATTTGCAGATGAACTGCATAGCCCAGAAGTATCAAAAAAAATTTTTTTAATTGGCTATGTCATAAATGCATTAAACATACAGGAGGTTACTATTTTATCATTTACTATCATAAAATATACAAAATGTATCAGAAAAAGTTAAAATGTGTGCATACACAGCACCATCCACAGTCAAGAAATGTAAATTAATATAAAAATGCAGTATTAAATCATAACCACATACAATTAACTGCAGTCCCACTGTACCACTGTAATAATTTCATAGCCACATCCTATTGCTACTCTCATGTGTCCAAGTATTGAGAGTATCTGCTTAAAGCACCATGTGATGCTCATCGACGCTGTGTGAGCAGTTCCTCTCTCTAATAAATTGAGTTCACAGTACAAAAAGTCTCTTGTGGTTCTCATGTATTTTTTCATCGTTTTTAGTGCAATACCATAAACCTTGAATAACACCATAGGACCCACATGAAGTGCCCTGAGTGACACTGGGAGTTGCTCCCAACAAGTAGAGAAAAGCCATGACATTACAAAGGAAAGTTGAATTGCTTCATATGAACTGTAGACTGAGGTATGCAGCTGCAGTTGCCTGCCATTGTAGACAGATGATTTCGTTTGGAAAAGGGGTTGCAAACTTAAGGTATTTTTTTTTTTGGAGTCTCACTTGTCACCCAGGCTGGAGTGCAGTGGCACCCTCACAGCCACCGCTAGGCTCAGGTGATCCTTGTGCTTCAGCCTTCCAAGTAGCTGGAACTACAGATGCCACCATGCCCGGCTAGTTTTTGTGACTTACTGTAGAGAAGAGGTCTCTACAAGTTGCCCAGGCTGGTCTCAAACCCCTGGGCTCAGGCAATCCTCTTACCTAGGCCTCCCAAAGTGCTGAGACTACAGGCTGACCCACTGCGCCTGGTCTATAGTATCCTTAAATACAGTACAGTACTGTAAATGTTTTCTCGTGATTTTCTTAACTTTTTTCTAGCTTATTTTAATGTAAAAATGCAGTCTATAATACATAGAGCATACAAAATATGTATTAAGCAGCTGTTTATGTTGTGAGCAAGGCTTCTGGTCAACAGTAGACTGTTAGTAGTTAAGCTTTTGGGGAGTCAAATGCGCATAGAGATGGTGCCCCTAACCCCCATGTTGGTCAAGAGTCGACTATGGCCGGGCTCAGTGGCTCAGTCTGTAATCCCACGCTTTGGGAGGCCCAGGTGAGTGAATTGCCTGAGCCCGCGGGTTCAAGACCCACCGGGCAACTTGGTGAGACCTCATCTCTACAATAAAATCAAAAATTAGTCGGGCATGGTAGTGCGCGCTTGTAGTTCCAGCTACTTGGAAGGCTGAGGCGGAAGGATCGCCGGAGCCCAGCAGGTCGAGGTTGCAGTGGCCAGGAGCTGCCGCTGCACTCCAGTCTGGGTGACAGAGTGAGACTCCAACTCAAAAAAAAACAAAAAAGAGTCAACTGTACTGAAAGGGACAAATGAACCCTGTGGAACTGGACTGAAATTACCAGTAAGAACTCATATATTCATGTTATATATGTATATATATATGTATATGTATGTATGTGTGTGTATATATGTATATGGGTTGGCCCAAAAAACAGGATTATCTTTTGGAGGGCAGGTACTTTGTAGTACAGGCTTCCCCCATTTAGTAATGTTCTAGAAACCCATCGGCGTCAGTGTATCAACTAGCATTGTTGTGAGAGGCTGCATTCGGCGTCTGTGAATTTTTTAAAGATTCTTTCAATGTACTTGCCCATTTCATGATGGGTGATTTACAAGTGCACCTGCCCACACCACACTGAGTGTTCAGCAGCTTTTGGCCAAAAACAGCATGTCCCCTGTGCCCCACCCTCCCTATTCATCCAGTCTCACCCCAAGTGACTTTTTTTTGTTTCCCCTGATGAAAAAAATCCTCAAAGGGAAATGTTTTGCTGATGTGGAAGAGATTAAACAATAAAAATAGCAGGTACTTCTTAACCAAATAATTAAAGTCAACACTGGACAGTAATGGAACCAAGTGACAGGATATTCTTCCAGATATGCTACTCCGGGAAGAACTCAGCATTACTTGTGTGACATTCCTGCCCAAATGACATAACATGAATCTAATCTTGAGGAAACATCATACAACCCCAAACTGAGAGAAAAATCTATTAAAACAAAATAACTGAACTACATGCTTCAAAAACATAAATGCTACAAAAATCAAAGACTCAGAACTATCCCAGATTAAGAGAGACAAAAGAAACAGAACAACTGGACACAACATGTTAAGGATTGTGAAAATCTTCCATCTTGGATTTTCTTTGGCTATAAAGGATATTACAGAGACAACTGGCAAAATCTGAAAAGGGTCTGTACATTAGATATTAATATTGACCAAGTTTAATATCCTGATCTTGATAATTATACTACAATTATATAAAAATGTTTAAGAAATGCGTTTTTTTAAAAATGCACATTATTTTAAAATAAAGAGGCATCATATCTGCAACTTACAGATAGTACAGGAAAAAAATCTATTTAAGATACCTATATTTATCTAGAAAAAGAGGAGGAGAAAGGAGAGAAAGGATAAAGAAAATGCAGCAAAATTTAACATTTGGGGAATGGTATGCAAAAATTCTTTGTACTTCTCTTATACTTTTTCTCTAGGTCTGAAATAGTCAAAACAGAACACCTCTAAAAGGAAAATAAATCTTTAATGATATAAACAAATTATAATTTATTAAATAAAATAAACCATGAATCTACCTTGATATAAGTAAATGAATAGAGTGAAAGTTACTGAACAGATAACTCAAATTAACTCCCCACAAAATATTAATTACAGAGTAACATTACAGAGGAGAAATGCAGCAGACACTGCTGTTAGTGATCAATGTTGACTTCACACACAAAAACTGTAAGTCACATGACAGGATGCAATGAGAAGATCACAGGATCACTTCTGCTATACTTGTGCCAAAAATGTATGATCTAAATCTAATCACAATGAAATATCCGAAAATCCAATTAAGGGACATGACATTACTAGACTTTTCAAAAGATTCAAGGTCAGGCCGGGCTCAGTGGCTCACTCAGCCTGTAATCCCAGCGCTTTGGGAGGCTGAGGCGAGTGACTTGCCTGAGCCCATGGGCTAGAGACCAGCACGGGCAACTTGAGATCTCATCTCTACGATAAATAAAAAATTAACCAGGTGTGGCAGCGTGCGTCTATAGTTCTGGCTACTTGGAAGGCTGAGGCAGAAGGATCATGGGAACCCAGCAGGTTGACACTGGGGTGGCTGTGAGTGTGCTACTGCACTCCAGCCTGCACTCAAAAAAAAAAAAAAAGATTCAAGGTCAAGAATGAAGGTCAAGCAAAGACAGAAGAACTTTCCAGAACAACTAAATGCAATCCATGGATCTGAAGGGGATCCTTTTGCTATAAAGGACGTTACAGACAAGTAATAAAACTTGAAAAGATTCTGAGAACTAAGTAACAGAATGTATTAATGGTAACTTTCTCATTATGAAGTTTGCATTGTAGTTATGTAGAATGACATGACTTGAAGGAATACCCACTAGAGTAATCAGCAGTGATGGCAAAATTTCAGCAATTACTGTCAAATGGTTTGGCAGGGGAAAGTCTTTATACTAAAACTTGGAATTTTTCTCTAATTTTAAGACTATTTCCAAAAAGTTAATTGAAAATAACTAAGTAAAAAATAAGGTAGCCGGGCTCTGTGGCTCAGCCTGTAATCCTGTACCTTTGGGAGGCTGAGGTGAGTGGATTGCCTGAGTCCGTGGGTTCAAGATCTGCCTGGGCAGCGAGACCTCGTCTCTACAAGAAATCAAAAAATCAGCCGGGCGTGGTAGCGCATGCCTGTAATTCCGGCTACTTGGAAGGCTGAGGCGGAAGGATCGCCGGATCCCAGCAGGTGAGGCTGCGGTGGCTGGGAGCGGCCACTGCACTCCAGTCTGGGCTACCGAGAGAGACTCCAACTCAAAAAAAAAAAAAAGCAGAAAAGGTGAAAAGGCTTAGGCAAATCTTATTTCTTCATGAGAAAAGATCACTGCTTAAAAGTAAAATCATGTGAGTTTGATGGCATTATAACTATTGTAATACATTCAAGCATTGACAATTACCATAGCACCAATAAATCAAAATGTTGTCTAAATCTAAATCACTATACATGGTGGTAAAAATTATAAAATAAAAATATGCCATCAATCAGTTCTACTAAAAGATTAATGACAACTTAGTTGTTTGGCTGTTTTAACAGCTGACACTTGGGCAATTTGAGTATGTAAAACTCAATAATACTGGTTTTCATTTGCAAAATCCACTTAAAAGTTAATTAAAGAGGTCATGAAACATTGTTTAAATACCATATAAAATTTCATTAGGCATATAAGATACAAAAATATTTTCCTTTAATATTTTCACGTCATATATTTAATGGAAAACAACTAAAATATCATGTAAACAGCTAGCAATAAAAGATTATCTTTCAGATCATATAATTTTTCTTTAAAATCTGTACGTATTCTCGTGATGCTTTCCAAACTAGATCTTGATTTATATTTGACTCATCAGTAGATCCTAGAGGAGAAGCTGTATAGGATGCAGATTCCAATTCAGCAGCAGCTAGAAAGAAAAAGAAAGAATTATATTCTTTACCTAAATGATTTCTAAGTGGAAGTCATTTAAAAAGAGTTAAGAGTCAATGTAGACCAGGCGCAGTGGCTCAAACCTATAATCCCAGCACTTTGGGAGGCCAAAGTGAGAGGATTACCTGAGCCCACAGGTTCAAGACCAGCCTGGGCAACTTAGCAAGACCTCATTTCTACAATAAATCAAGAAAAATTAGCTAAGAGTGAAGGTGCATGCCTGTAGTTCCAGCTACTTGGAAGGCAGAGGCGGGTTGAGGATGAGGTGGCCATGAGCATGCCACTGCACTCCAGCCTGGGCAACAGAGTGAGACTCCAATCAAAAAAAAAAGAGTTAAGAGTCAATGTTAATGAGAATAAAAAATATGTATGCTATATAAAACTATAATACAAAATTACTATTAAATATAATTTGTCCATAGTTGCACATTGAGTCATCACTGTGGTTTTTCATTCTTCACTCATGTATTCAACCACCATGTGCTAAGGTACTAAAACAAACACTGGAATTACAAGATGAAGATGATACAGTCCACCCCTCAACAATCATATACTGTAACCTGAAAAAACAGACAAATGGGCCATGTCCATCAGAGTCACAGATACATAAAACAGGGCACTATTGGAACACACAGAAGGGCCATCTATCCCAGTTCTGGGTCAATATTTTAGGCTTTTTGGTGAAGGAGATATGTGGGTAGACACCTGAAAGACAAGGAAAAGGTGTGGCAAAGAGAGGGAAGAAGCAAGTGCAAAGAGCTGGAGGTGACGAGAAACACTATGGGATTCTCCGGAGGCTAGTTTGGCAGACTACAGTAAGTGGCAAGAGATAAGGCTGAATAACTTGACATGAAGCAAATTGATTTGAGTGTTTTTATTCCATGCTGAGGAATCTGGAACTTTTCCTGAGACAAAAGTAAACCAATGACAAAGGAAATGACAGAAAGTTTAAAACGTCACCTGTCAAGTGACTGCTTATGAACTGTAATGCTTGACTAAGCATTATTAAATGAGCCTGGGGTATTTGGCCTTAAATCACTAAATCACAACATGAGAAGTTGATGATGCCTTTGTTTTCTGAAAACAGTTTCCACGTGATGGCTGACAGCTACAGGGATGGCAGAAGCGAGCAAAGTATAGAGCCCAAGAAAAAGAGAGACAGAAATGTGAGATTTTTTTTTAAGCTATAAAACATTATGGATTAATGAGGCATTAGTATACTCTTCATTAAGAATGTTTGATTTCACCTTTCATTAAGTGTGTAAGAAAAATATTTAATGTAGTAGCTATTAACCAAACAATGGGAAGGGATGCCATTTATTATTTAGTTTATTTCAGAAATCTATTAATCTTAATTAAATTAATAAGTGGCAACATACCTTCTTCTAGTTCTCTAGTTATATTTTTTTCCAACTCCTGCTGCATCTGAAATAAGTCAAATATTATTTATAATGCTTAAATTAAACAAGAGACATTATCATAGGAATGACATATCACTTACAAAATGTGAACTTTAATACTTTTAGAGACTAGATCTAACTCGAGGATTGCTTTAGTAGAAAAAGAATTACATAAATAAAATAAAAATTCTACTTATTTTAAGTTTAGGTAATAGAAAATATATATGTATAATGCTGTTTAGATTAATTTGATAAAAAATACAATTAATATGGCCTATTGAATATACATCATTTCACACAAGCAATATTTTCTCTAACTAGAACAAAGGTTAAACAATTCAAGTCATATTTTGCAATGAATGTATTACTTTGTAATTGTTACAAAACACAGTCTTTTGTAAAACTTTAATCAGTTTTTTCACTTAATTTAATGAGCTTTTCCTTAAAATTAACTTTCCAGCCAGGTGTAGTGGCTCATACTTATTTTTTTTGTTTTTTTTTTTGAGTTGGAGTCTCACTCTGTCACCCAGACTGGAGTGCAGTGACTGCTCGCAGTCACTGCAGCCTCGACCTGCTGCGTTCCGCCGATCCTTCTGCCTCAGCCTTCCAAATAGCTGGAACTACAGGCGCGCGCTACCACGTCCGGCTAATTTTTTGATTTATTGTAGAGATAAGGTCTCGCCAAGTTGCCCAGGTGGGTCTCAAACCCGCAGACTCAGGCAATCCACTCACCTCAGTCTCCCAAAGCGCGGGATTACAGGCTGAGCCACCGAGCCTGGCTGTGGCTCATATTTGTAATCTCAGTACTTTGGGAGGCCAAGATGAGAGGACGGCTGAGGGGCAGGAGTTCAAGACCAGCCTGGTCAACATAGCGAGACCTTATTTCAAAAAAAAGTTTAAAAAAAATTTCCATTCTCCACTTTTAAAATTTTAAAGAATGTTCTATGCTATTAATTGTTCAGCACAGAACCTTAAGTATTTACATGTAGAAACTGGTACTGCCATAATGGCAAGTGAAAATTCTCCTGGCAAAGATTAAGTAAAAATATTATGCTATCTGTATTATGAATAGCATTTCCTTATTCACATGGACACAAAGATTTCAGAAAATTTGCTTGAAAAGAAAGTTATCCTTTTATTTATATATAAGTTAGAGCCAGTTTTCAAATGGAGTTTGATTCTTGACTTTTTAGAATTAGAAACAAGGAAGACAATATATAGTTCTTTAGCTATAACTTGGATTTATTTTCAGAAATTAGTACCTATATTTTAAAACATCTGACTAATTATATTGTAGTTATCTACTTAATTATGAAATATGTGGGATAGTTCAAGCTATATTGCAAATGTTTCCATCTGGAAAGCTGTTTTTTAAATCTTTCATAACAAAGGTATTCTCTCACTAAACATCCAGAACAGGGTCTGAAACAATATATACTATAATAGTAAGCATAATAAATGCTTTGTGGTGATAATCATAATATGATACCCAATGCCTTTACAATGTGAAAACAAAATGTTTTAGCTAACAGGTTTCCCATTTTGAGACACTATTTTCTAAAACATTTATGTGATAATAATACCATAAGCCTTATAAAATATATAAAAGGACAATGACATTACTAGATAGGTCTTATAAAAGTAATGACTGAATACCAGATAAAAGGAGACTTTTATTGAAAGAATCTTTTATTGCCATTAATAAACACTATGTAAAATGTACATAGTGGCATAAAGAAATGAACAAATGGCATAAAGAAACTGCTAACATAATGTTGTTCCTCAAAAACTCTTCTCCTAAATATTTATTTCCTATGTGTAACAGATTTACTTCTTTTTCTTTGGAGTCAGTCTCACTCTGTTGTCCAGGCTGGAGTGCAGTGGCATGCTCACAGCCACTACAGCCTTGACCTTCTGGGCTCAGGTGATCCTTCCGCCTCAGCCTTTCAAGTAGTTGGAACTATAGGTATGTGACAACATGCCTGGCTAATGTTTTGATTTTTATTGTAGAGGCGAGGTCTTGTCATGTTGTCCAGACTGGACACGAATGCTTGGGCTCAGGCAATCCTCTCACCTCTGCCTCCCAAATTGCTGGGATTGCAGGCTTATGTAAGCTACTGCGCTGGGTCCAAATTTATTTCCTTATACCCCATTCACAAATACTTTCATATTTTACTTAGATAAAAATGAAACACTCTTCTTGACAGTTGCTTACTTTTATGCTTGAAGAAATCTTAACTCTCTAGAAAGAGAACATTTTTGGCCTAACACATTTAAGTAGTGGTCCTCTTCCTCTCCTAAATCTTAAAGAGGACTTGACAGACTCTGACTCTCCCCCTGCAGAAATTCTCTACCAGCCTTTCACTGGTCCTGGAATGCTTGACCGCATAAATGACGCTGAGGGCCAGTGTCTCCGAGAAGAGTTACCAGGTCAGATACAAAACCTCAGGGGACAGATCCAGAATACAGGAGGGAGCTGCTCTGCAAGGGAGACCCTAAAGCTTAGGGAAAGGAGATTGAGTGTTAAAGGTTCCAGTTTTGTTCTGGCTGGGGGGGGGGGGGAGGCTGGGGTGGTTTTACCCATATTCACAAGTGAAAACTGGCAAGGATTCCATGACTTTTAAAAGTCACCTTCATTTTGTTCTTACTTCCCCATAAAATCACACATTTTCTTCGTATTTCCCTTGATAGAAACTCAGAATTGTTGTCCCCAGTTGAATGACTTAATACAGTGCCCGGGACAGATTATAGAAGGAAAAAGGGAGAAAAATGTCTTAATGACATGAATCATTGTCCTATTCAGCTCAGGCAAGGGTGACATCAAAGTATGTAGAGCAATAGCTTAGGAGAAACTGAACTTTGCCAGAGGAAATAAAAAAGTTTCATAAATTGCTAATCTTCATTTTATGCCTAATACTAAATCAAGAGCTATATTAGCTCCTTATGGGGTAAAATATATAAACTTTTTAATAAAAATGTTCCTCCTTTCTCCATGGCCTTGCTGCTGATTTCCAGGAGGAGATTAGGTTTCAGATGGTGGAGGTAGCTTGAAGTCCAACATCAGTAAGAGAGTACATCTGCAACTTCATTTATACTTTTTCATTTTTTTTTTTTTTTAATAATTAATCAGTATTTTTATTATAGTTTTGTGGGGTACAGTTAAGGGTTAGGTGTACAATTACGTTTCATTCAGACACCCTGTTGATAAGAGGTGTTTTCCCAGCCCCAGACAGATATTTGCTACTGTTAATCCCCTCCCCCTCCCCCCCATAGTTTCCCAGTACCGTCAGTCATTTTGTTATAGTATTACATTGGATGTTCAAGGTCCATTATATGAGTGAGAGCATGTGATATTCTGATCTTTGTTTCTGTGTGAGGTCACTCAGTATTATAGACTCTAGTTCCATCCAGGTTGCTGCAAAATTCATGATTTTGTTCTTTTTTATGGCTGCGTAGTATTCCATCGTGTATATGTACCACATTTTTTTAATCCAGTCCTCTTTTGATGGGCAGCATGGTTGTTTCCAGGTTCTTGCTATTGTGAACAATGCTGCGATAAACATACGTGTGCAGGTATCTTTTTTATAGAGTGATTTGTGTTCTTCAGGGTATATTCCCAGTAGGGGGATTGC
Organism: Carlito syrichta; assembly: GCF_000164805.1. Classification (NCBI taxonomy): domain Eukaryota; kingdom Metazoa; phylum Chordata; class Mammalia; order Primates; family Tarsiidae; genus Carlito; species Carlito syrichta. Next base: position 39,815 of record NW_007251770.1, read on the forward strand.
AGGGTCATATGGAAGGTCAATTTTTAGAGCTTTTAGGAATCGCCACACTGCTTTCCACAGAGGTTGCACTAGTTTACACTCCTACCAGCAGTGTAGAAGTGTTCCCTTTTCACCACACCCTCTCCAGCAGCTGTTATTTTTTGAGTTGTTGATAATTGCCATTCTGACTGGAGTTAGGTGGTATCTCAGTGTGGTTTTGATTTGCATCTCCCTGATGATTAGTGAGGTTGAGCATTTCTTCATGTGTTTGTTGGCTTCTCGAATGTCTTCTTTTGTGAAGTACTTTTTCATTTTTAAATATATGAAGGTGAGAAATTCAGACCTAAGAGAACACTGCTCCAGCAAGTTTTAGCTAATTAGAATGATTCTCTCAAAGCTGGTAGTTTTCAAACTACATCCCACAGAAATCTAAGGTTTCACAGAGGACATTGCAGGACAAAGGGATAAGGAAGTCACCGCTTCAGAGCCTACAGCCCTCCTTTGTCAGAAAGTACCACTTCTCTAAGTTTTATATAATATGGTTTCATGCCATTTTTTTTTTCAAAGAAAGAAAAGTTCTATTCTTTGAAAAACAATTGTTTTAAGTACGAAAGTCACTTTATAAGAATAGTGCTTTTTAATCTCTTTTATGAAGTTTAACATAATTTGGCAAACCAATTTGGCAACCACAAGGAAGTTACATATACCTTGGAACTAATAAATGAAGTTTAAAATAAACTACTTTTCAGCTTATCACGAAATGCTAAAACTCAAAACCTCTTTTCCTCCAAAAAATTAACGGAGGGAAAATATTTCCTAAAATATTGTCCTTTGCATTGCATCTGTGTTTTCACACACTTCCTTCATCATCTTGTAAAATTAACATTACTTGATTTTTCTGGTAAGAACTAATGAGATCATTTTACATTTGCATCACACTTAACAATTTACAGAAGTATTTAACATTAATTTCCTTTTTGTACTCAGTAGGATAATTTTACAACTTTACAGCACTTAGACCCTAATTCACCTCATTTTTTTCAAAAAAAATAAAACTAAACTAAACCAAAAAAAGGATGAAAAAATTATCAGCTAACTAGGATCTTGTCATTTATACATTAAAACAATCATTTAATTTTTTCCCTCTTAGGTTATTTGGCTGCAATGCTAAGTAAGAAACTTTAGATTTGCCCTTCAAAGGTTTGTTAGAACATGAAATCAGGTAAAAAAAACCAAACAAACAAAAACAAAACAAAGATGAGGCCTCATCTAACATGGGACTACACTCCTTTTCTCTGCATTAAGGAGATTGTGAAAACGTCATCAACCTATAAGCTAATGTGCACTGATTGAAATGGATATTTTAATAACAATAATACACAATGAAAACTAGTTGCTATTTATTTATTTACTTATGTCCAAACAAATGCTTTATGGTTTCTGTAATTTGTTTTCAAGGGACAGGGTCTCATTATGTTGCCCAGGCTGGAGTGCAGTGGCTATTCATAGGCACGATCATCACACAGTACAGCCTCAAAATCCTGCGCTCAAGCTATCTTCCTGCCTCAGTCTCGCAAGTAGCTGGGACTATAGGTGTGCACCATCTCACCTGGCTTTTGTATTTTCCCTTTAGTGCAAAAATGGTCAAAAGTAAGACAAATATCTAAAGCTGGGTCATACACAGTTGAATTATGTTTTTCCTTATCAACTCTACAATGGTACAGCTTGCCATTGCTGGACTCCTTGTGAGTTCCCCAGGCATGGATTCTTGCTATAAGTGAAATCACATGATAAACTGGAAGGTCTTACTACATTTCCAGGGGAGACTGAAACCATGTGCAGCTTTACATGGAATTCTAGATAGGAAAAATTTAATTGATTTTGTGTGGTTGTAGTTGCTATTTAAAGATTCTTGATATTATTGCCATCTTAGTCATCAATCATTCAAGTGATGGCAAGAGAGATATAAGTAAACTTTATTTTAAAAATTCAAATATTTGCTGGATTTAACTACTTAAAAACTACTATACAGTTGCCCAGAAATAAACACATTTTACAAAAATTGAAATTAAAATGCTGTAAGTACAGTAGCAATTAAAGATACACTCGCATGTAAGAAAATCACAAAACTTTGATCTTAAAACAGAAATCAACCTTTTTAGCGTTATAGGTTTATTTAATTCATAAAAAGTTGGAGCTTTTTCTTAGTCAGGGTCTACTTTGTTCCTAGGCTGGAGTGCACGATTACACCTCACTGCAGCCTCAACCTCCTGGGATCAGGCGATCCTTTCACCTCAGCCTGCTTAGCAACTGGGACAGGTACACACTACCATGCCCGGCTGTTTTTGACTTTTTGTAGAGACAAGGTACAGTTATGCTGTACAGGCTAGACTCAAACTCCTAGACTCAGGCAATCCTCTTACCTTGGCCTCCCAAAATGCCAATATTACAGACATGAGCCACTGCACCTAGCCTTATTTTGGATTTCTCTAAGTAATAAACATCCGTATGTGGATAAGTGTTATATGTCAATCACTCACTTATGACTAGGAGTGGAAAACCTGAGACGGTGCCAGGAAACTTTAAAAGTGTTATGAACCACAATCAAACTAAAATCAATTCTAAAATAAGCCAGAGCATCTCCAAGTATACCTTTAGTTATTAGGCAATAACATTCCATTTCTAAAATCTAATTTAAATGCAGTTTTTAAAGAAATTTAAAATGTGTCAGTTTAGTTACACTTATTGAAGAGGGTTAACAAATGGGTATCTCAAAAATGGGAGCTCTAGGGACTTATTATAAAACTGTAAAACTTATATTTCCTCTCTTTATTAACACAGATAATTATGATGTTTATTAAGCATGCATAAGTAAATTAAACAACGCAGTATTTCATCAAATTAAAAACAAGAATTATGTCAGAAATCTGAACCCCACAGGAAAAAATAATATAACTAACCTTGGTTAAGTAGTTCTCCATGCTGTTATTTAAAGTCCGTGGGCTTGAGGTAGGGATCATTAAGTTTTCGCTTGGAATACATTTTCTGTTGAGATCCAAACTATTACTAAGATTTCCAACACAAGGTGCCTCTAGGACTGGCCTGGTAGTAAGAGTAGTGAATAAAGATCTGGTCTGCTGTTTCTCCACAAGAAGCTTGGTACTGACCTCTACTAGCTTCTCATTAGTTCTGTAAAGGTTGCAAAAGATAAATGCTTAGTGTTTCATTTTTCACTAAATAATTTCTAAATGACTTGCATTTTTTAAAAGGTTGCCATAAGAGTAAATGGAATTTCCTATTAAATGGTGTTTTAACACCAAAAATGTGTTAGAACATGGCTACTGTATGCAACTGTGTAGTTTTTAAATTGTTCTTTAAAAGTACATATATTTCTAAGGTGATTTCTAACAAATAAGTAATTCAAAGTAGGGAGGGGAGATAGATAGTTATCAATGATGTATGGCATAACAGGTAACATTGGTTGCCTTCTGGAATGATTCTACTTATAAGATTCTTGAGGATGCCATTAGACACGTTTGTATTTAACGGGTAAATATGTGATATGGTGACTATGTCAATTTGCTTGACTATAAGAACTATCCATTTTACTATGTATAAATACCTCAAAACATTAGGTTGTACTCCTTAAATATATACAATAAAAACGTTAAAATTGAGAAAGAAAAAAGCCACTGGAAATACTTCTATTTATTAAACCAATTTAGAGATTTAAAAAACTATCCCTCAAAGACATTTTCAAGCATTGCTTTCAATACCCTTGCATATTTCACCCATCATCTGGGAAAAATTACGCATCTGGCACTGAGCAGCAACAACTAAAAAAAAAAAAAAAGGGGTTGGTGAGTTGGTGACCAAAAAGTACTAAGGCAGCTCAAAGGTAATTCACTCTGAACATTGTGACCAAGGCTTGCGGGGTGGAACCTGTCCTTTCTGTCTTCCACACAACCCCTCAGGCTGACCAAGGGATTTTTTTTTTTAACCAATTTGTAAAATATACTTCCCTTCAATCTAGTTAATTATTATTTCAGAGTATGCCTTTATGGAAAAACAATAAAGGATATTTTGTCTCAAGGCGCCCTCTAGTGATAATATCAAAGCTCAAAATCAAGGAAAGTTAACTTAGCAAGTGCCAGAATGTGCAAAGAGCAGTAGTAGTACCTGAGCCTTTCAATCTAAATTGTAAACTTCCAAAGATAGTTAAGCTTATTAATGTTTCTATTTAGGGGAATGCTAACTGTATAATAATATTCATTTCTAATATGTAAAACTTAAAAAATACTTAGCTGAAAGACTGATATGTTAACTATATGAGAATATTAAGGAGGAAAGAGCCATATAAAACAAAAAACAGGGAAGACATAAATTGTTCTCAACTAACATTTTAAAGGTAAGTTCAAATACTAACATCATTTTCCAAAATTATAATATCTAATAAGCTTTTACTTCCCACTAAATTCTTGACTTACTTGTTTAGTTTACTTGACAAGAATTTTCTAACTTTTAATTCTTCTAGATAGAGTTGCTTATATTTTTCCAATTCAGTTTTATTAATGTCTTCTTGGGAAGTTTTCATTTTGGAGACTTCAGACTCCAGATCTTTAATTCTGAGCTCCATCTGACTTCTTATTGAAGCAATATTACTCTCTCTTAAGTGCTCTAGGTTTTCTTGTGATGCTGCTTGTGTCTAAAACAAAATACAAGGGTACATTTTAAAAATATTTATAACCTGAATAATTGTTGTATATTTGTTTCCTTTAGTTTTGAGTCATTGATTCAGAAAGCAATTTAAAATATGTAAAAAAAAGCTGAAGTTTAAAATATTTATCATCAATATCAACCAAATTGATGATTAATTCAGAATTAAATCTGAATTATTAAAAATTCAAATCATTCTTATGTTAGTATTTATGTAATATGAAAACTCAAAGAATAACAAAATTCATCCAATATTTTAAAAATGGAAAAATGCCACTTAAAAACAATTCGAGAGTATAGTACAATTTCTAAATCACCATTTTTTCTTTTCCTAATAGTCTTCTTTTATGCCAACTGGTCTTAATAAGTAATTCTCTAGTGAGAATCATTATTCTGAAAGACCAATTTAGATATAATAATGATGGAAACTGAAATATTTAAAGGGAGAAACAGATGCCACCATCCTTCTAGAAATCTATGAAATAAATTGCTATAAGGGAAGTAGAGGAAATACATAAAATATACATATCTAAAATACAACCTGCAGTGAAATGAATGATTGAACATTACAGATAAACTAACCTGTAAAAACAGATTGACTTCTTTTAATTTATCTACTATATCCTGTCTTGCTCTTTCTTCAATCTCCTGTTTATACTGTTCTACTTGACCACGTTCTACCATATTCATTTCCATATGACTTTTAAGGTTCACTAATTCTTGTTCCAACTTCTTTTTATTCTTCTGTAATTTTTCACATTTTTTTTGTATTGCTCTCATAGATGATAACTCCTGTTGAAGAACTTGATTCCTTGTATCCAGACGTAGACATTCTGAGGAGGCAGTTTCCAGCTCTGCTGTAAGAGCATCAATCTGAATAAATAAAATGATATAATTTGGTAATGAAGAAAGTAGGTTGCGATTATTCTGATAACAACTTTTGGAATAAATTCAGTTGCAATAAAATGTTATATATATATTATAATTTTTCAAATGCAGACCCTTAAATTATTCAGAAAATCAAAAACAAAATTATAGCCATCAGGAGTCACTAAAATACATTACACTTGATCTTAAGGCTTGTATTTCTATTTTTCTTTTGTGGAAACTGGGTCTCACTACGTTGTCCAAACTGGTCTCAAACTCCTGGCCTCAAGTAATTCTCCCACCTTGGCCACCCAAAGCACTGAGATTACAGGTGTGAACCACCATACCCAGTCTAGAGTTGTATTTTTCTATGATTGTTTCATGTTTTTCTTCCTTAAAATGATTCTAAGTCACCTCTTAGTAGAAAGTCTCTGACTCCTTCCCCCATCATCATTCCCTATAATTTCCAAAGAAGTTTTAGGGATACCATATTTGAGTTATTTTGGCCTTAGTCAATAAATAAATGGCTCCAGGAATAAGACTTTGAAAATAAGACTCTAAGGCCAGGTGTGGTGGCTCATGCCTGTAATCCCAGCACTTTGGGAGGCCAAGGCAGGAGGACTGCTTCAGCCAAGGAGTTCAAGGCCAGCCTGGCCAATATAGCAAGACCTCATCTCGACAAAAATTAAAAAATTAGCCAGATGTGGTGGCACATGTCTATAGACCCAGCTACTCAGGAGGCTAAGACAGAAGTATTGCCTGAGGCCAGAAGGTCAAGGCCACAGTGAGCCATTCAGATCATGCCACCGCACTCCAGTCTGGGCAAAGGAGTGAAACCCCTGACTCAAAAAAAAGGGGGGGATAATTAATGAATCCTGTAAATATAGATTCTAATGCCATAAGTCTTTTTCTGAACTGCAAATGTTTTATGCTAATTTGAATTGCATTCCAAGGATTAATAATTCTTGGGGTTAAGGCCACAAAATGGAGAGCCCAGAAATAAATCCACGTATTTACAGCCAACTGATTTTCGACAAAGTTGCCAAGAATTGAGGAAAGCATAACCTCTTCAATAAATGGTTCTGGGAAAATCAGAAATCCCTATGCAGAAGAATGAAACTAGACCCCTATCTAATACCACATGCTAAAATTAACTCAAAATGGATTAAAGACTTAAATGTAAGACCCAAAAAATATAAAACAACTAGAAGAAAACATAGGAAAAATGCTTCAAAACATTGGGCTAGGCAAAGATTTTATGAAGAAGACTTCAAAAGCACAGGAAAAAAACAAAAATAGATAATACAAAAGGACTGTATTGAGTTAAAAGACTTGCTCCTTCTGCACAGCAAAAGAGACAATCCTCAGAATGAAAAGACTACCTGTAGAATGGGAGAAAATATTTGCAACCTGTTCATCAGAAAAGGGACTAATATCCAGAATATGCAAGGAACTCAAACAATTCAGCAGCATAAAAATGAATAACCTGATTCAAAATTAGGCAGAGGATCTGAATAGACATTTATTAAAAGAATTCACACAAATAGCCAATAAATATATGAAAAAAATGCTCAACATCACTAATTGCTAGGGAAATGCAAACCAAAACCACAAGGTGATATCCTCTTACTCCAGTTAGAATGGCTACTATCAAAAAGAAAAAAATAAATGCTGGTAAGGATGACAAGAACAGGGAACTCATATACTGTTAGTAGAAATGTGAAGTCGTACAGTCATTATGGAAAATAACGTAGAGTTTTCTCAAAAAACTAAAAATAGAACTGCCATATGATCCAACTATACCCCACCAGAAATTTATCCAGAAGAAAAAAAACAGTATATCAAAGGGATACCTGCAGTCCCATGTTTATTGTAGCACTAGTCACAATAGCTAAGATTCAGAATAAACTTAAATGCCCATCAACAAACAGATAAAGAAAATGTGGTATACATCACAGTGGACTACTATTCAGTCATAAAAAATAATGAAATCCTATTATTTGTGGCAACGTGGATGAGTTTGGAGGACATTATGTTAAGTACAGGCAGAGAAAGATAAATAATATGAACGTTTTCACTCATGTGAAAGCTAGAAAAAACTAAGCTCATGGAAGCAGAGCATAGAATCATATGTACAGAAGGGAAGGAGAGGTTGATTAACGAACACAAAATTACAGCTAGATGGGAGGAGTTAGTTCTGGTATTCTGTAGCACTGCATATCTTCAAAAAGCTAGAAGAGAGGATTTGAATGTTCACAATGCAAAGAAGCAATGTTTGAGGTGATGGATATGCCAATTAGCCTGGTTTGCTCATTAAACATTATATATACGTATTGAAATATCACTCTATATCCCATACATATGCACAGTTGTATGTGTCAACTAAAAATAAAAGGAAAACATATTCATCCCATAAAAAATAGACTATAGGCCAACTTAGTGACTGCTTCTAAGAAATACAATGTGGCAAAAGGCATATGACATGGCTTCCAACATTAGCTTAGAAAGGCTCTTTATCTCAAACAGCTTGCCCTTGAAACCCAGGCCCCATGTTGTGTGGAAGCTCAGGCCACAAACAGAACCTGGAGTTCCAATGTAGATGTTCAGACTGCCTGCCCCAACCAAAGTTCCAGACAATAGCCAGCATCAACACCCAGACTCGCAGGTGAAGAAACCTTCAATGATTCCAGTCCCCCAGGCTTCGAGCTGTCCCCAGGGATGCTGAGGGGAACAGAGACAAGCTGTCCTGGGCAAGTTTTTCCCAAACCACAGATTCATGAACTAAATAAATGTACTGTTTTAAGCCACTAAACTTGGGGTAATTTGTTGGGGAACAACAAACAGAAAAATAATGAATTTTTAAAAAGAAACAATAACAGTAAAAATCAGTCTCCTTTAAAGTAGAATCTAGTAAATATTGAGATTACTTTATTAATGGTAAACAATGCTAAGGAGAAACAGCAGAACTTGCAGAAAGACATAGGAGCTATTGAGGAGAAGGTTTTTCCAAAGTTCCCTTCAATTAAAAATTCATACAACCAGCAAATGTGCCTCTTTAGAATTTTCTCTCGAGTTAGGAAATAAGGAAGACTGGGAGGCAAGAAGGCATATGATTTGAAGTATAGTAGCTAAAAACAAGTAAAAATATTTGGTTTAGTAATATTAAAAATCAGATGTTTTACCCAATTTCAATTCACTAAAATTATAAAAGAGATAAGCAAGCAGCTGTATTTATTAATTAATCTAGTACCCAGTGTTCATTTTCCTTTTCTCAATGAGAAAATAAAAACGATATTACAAAATCTTTCATTTTTTTGAGTTGGGGTCTCACTCCCCCAGGTTGGAGTGTGGTGGCAGAATCATAGCTCACTGCAGCCTTGATCCTTCTACCTCAGCCTCCCGAGTAGCTGGGACTACAGGCATGCACCACCACACCCAGTTAACTTTTTGATTTTTTGTAGAAATGAAGTCTCACTATGTTGCCTAGGCAGCTCTCAAACTCCTGAGCTCAAGCTATCCTCCTTCCTCAGCCTCCCAAAGTGTTGGGATTACAGGCATGAGTCACTGCATCCAACCTATTAATCTTCTCAGTAGTAAAATAAATGTAGTATCCTTTGAATGTTAAGAAATTACATACAATTTCTCTCTTACTTTACTTCTAAGCTGTTTGTATAGAGACCATTTCATCTTTCTGTTGTACCAAAATGTTTCTCCATAACATACAAATCAGCTCTGAAATTTTGAAGCTCAAATGACTAATTTGACTATGATTTGTTATCTAGTAAACTGCCTGAACATTACCTGATTTTTAAGTGCTGTACTCCTGAAAATTTTTCTTGGAATGGGTTGAACTATTTATTCCATGAATCATGTACCAAGATATACAGTAGAGCTGTGCATCTCTATCTGTGTAAGTAAAAGGGGAACACTGTAGTTTCTGAGAATGCAGGACCTGTGCCAAGAAAAGGATTAGCCCTGGTGTTATACAAGAGAACCAGGTACCAGGTCAAAAGATCTAACTGTGAACTGAAAGATGATGGATTAGCTCGATTTCTAATTAGGAAAGCTGAGAGCCCCAACCTTATCCTCTCCTTTCCAGATGGTAAACATCCATGGAAGATTCTATGAATTATACTGAGTTAATAAAACATAATGCAGAAAATAAGCAGATCCTGTAGCCAAGATCTGATGAAAATGGAACTAAGAAAAAAAAAAAGAAAGAAAAGAAAATGGGACTAAGGAGGGAGGTACTGGGAAAGACCAAAGGTTTGAATGGAGGAAAAAACAGCAATGGCCTCTGTCTTTGTAAGCCTAACTTCTCATAATGTCATGGCGTCCACAAAGGCCTTCGGTGGCTACAAGAAGCAAAACATGAAGTTAAAGACATTCTACTATACTGACTTTTTATGATTATATAAGACAACCGGTAATATGCAACATATTTGAAAAAGAATTCTCATAAAATTTGATCTGATACTGATATAAGGCTAGACATAGATCAATATATTAGAATTGAGGATCCAAAAATAAAGCCACACATTTAGACTCAATTGATTTTTAACAAGGATAATAAAACAATTAAGTGGGAAAAGAATAGTCTCTTCAACAAATGGTATTAGGACAACTAGATATTCATATGTAAAAGAACGAAGTGTCCTCCTACCAAATACCATATATAAAAATTAACTCAAAAGAAAACTAAATGTAAGAGCTAAAAATATAAAATATAAAACTCTTAGAAGAAAATATAGGCATAAATCTTTGTGACTGCATTTGAAAGAGGTTTCTTAGATATAACACCAAAATAAAAAATAAATTGCCTGAATTTCATCAAAATTTAAAACTATATGTTTGAAAAGTGATTTTCAAACGAACTGAAAATGCAAACCACTGAATGGAAAACATCTTTGAAAAGCATTTATTTGATAAGGGACTTACTTCTCGGATACATAAAGAACCTTTAAAATTCAGAAATAAAAAGACAACTGAACTAAAAACTGGGCAAAATATTTGAAAAGACATTTCTCCAAAGAATATATACTAATAGCCAAGAAGCACATGAAAAGATGCTTAACATTATTAATCATTAGGGAAATGCTAATCAAAACCATAATGAGGTACTACTTCATACCACTAGATTGGAATCTATTTTCAATAAAAAAGATAGAAAATAACTGTTGCCAAGGATGTAGAGAAATGAGAATTCTCCCCTCATCACACCCACTTTGTGCTCCTCCTTGAGCATCGCATAGTTCAGGGAAGGGTAGTGTTGGCACAAGTGAAGGAGGTTTGGGAAGGGTGGTTCCTGAGACAAGGTCAACGGAGGGTCTGGAAACTGGGATATTGCTCAGTGGGTTTTGCACTTTTTTGATAAATATCTACCTGGGTCAATTTTTGTGTGTGACTCTTTTTAAAAATTTTAGCTGTGTATGTACTTCTACAAAAATACTATGAGTCTTAAATATTATTATACTAAGTTTTAATATCTGATTGGGCAAGTCCCTCCTTCATTGTAAAATAATTTTTTGCTATTTTTATCCATTTTTCTTTTCCAGATTAATTTTAGAGTCAGATGGCTAAAAAAATTATGTTGAAATACTTATTTTATTTTATTTTATTCTTGAGTTGGAGTCTCACTGTCGCCCAGACTGGAGTGCAGTGGCACACTTACGGCCACTGCAGCCTTGACCTGCTGGGCTCAGGAGATCCTTCTGCCTCAGCCTTCCAAGTAGCTGGTACCACAGATGCACGCCACCACACCCAGCTAATTTTTTGATTTATTGTAGAGATGAGGTCTCACCAAGTTTCCCACGTTGGTCTAAAACCCATGGGCTCAGGCAATCCTCTCGTCTCCGCTTCCCAAAGTGTTAGATTTACAGGCGTGACCCACCATGCCCGGCCACTCCTTTTCAATATTTATAGTTCTTGCTTCTTTCTTAACTTTCTGACTTTCACATTACTTACTTTTCATAACAGCGAGCAGTAGCAGCAAGAGTAAGAATACTTGTATTGGTCTTAAATGTAATGGAAATCCATTGAATGCTTCAGCATTGCTATTAGTAACTGTGGGACGGGGATTGACAAACTAAGGGCCATTTGGCTGGCAGCCTGTTATTGTACAGTCTGGAAGCTAAGAAGGGCTTTTACCTCTTGAAAGGGTCATATAGAGGCTGAGGTGAGTGGATTGACTGAGCCCACGGATTCGAGACCCGCCTGGGCAGCGAGACCTCATCTCTACAATAAATCAAAAAATCAGCCGGGCGTGGTAGCGCATGCTTGTAATTCCGGCTACTCAGAAGGCTGAGTTGGAAGGATTGCAGAAGCCCAGCAGGCGAGGCTGCGGTGGCTGGGAGCGGCCACTGCATTCCAGTCTGGGCGACCGAGTGAAATTCTAACTCAAAAAAAAAAAAGAAAGAAAGAAAGGGTCATAGAGAAACAGCAGCAATGAAGGAGGAGGAAGATGAAGAGGAGGAGGAGGAAAAGGAGGAGGGACTAGGGGTGAGGAAAGGAAGAAATATGTGCAGCAGAGAGAGTATGCAGTCTGGGCGACCAAGTGAAATTCTAACTCAAAAAAAAGAAAGAAAGAAAGAAAGGGTCATAGAGAAACAGCAGCAATGAGGGAGGAGAAAGATGAAGAGGAGGAGTAGGAAGAGGAGGAGGGACTAGGGGTGAGGAAAGGAAGAAATATGTGCAGCAGAGAGAGTATGTAACCTGCAAAACCTATGATATTTACTATTTGTCACTTTTAGGAAAAGTCTGACAACTCCGTTACAGATTTATCCTCTAACATGCTGGCATCTTTCATCAAATTAAAAAAATTAAACAATCCCTAATTTTCTCATTGTTTTTAAAGTCAAGAACGAGTGCTGAATTTTATCAAATGGAGTTGACACCACCTATTAAAATAATCATATGATTGTTCTCTTTTAATCTGTGAATGCAGTGAATTACATTCACAGATTTTCTAATGTTGAACCATTCTTTGTTTTCTGTAATAAATTTTATTTGATGACCAAAAAAAAGAAATGAGAATCCTCATATAATGCAGGTGGGAATGGAAAACCGTGCAGTCACTTTGGAACACAGACTGGTAGCTCCTCCAAAGGCTAACCATAGACAGCACTGTTAACAATAGCAAAGATATGGAATCAAACTAACTATCCATCAACAAATGATTGGATCAAGAAAATGTGGTGCGTGTGTAAATACACACACATACATAATGGAATACTATTCGGCCATTAAAAAGAATGAAATTCAACATGGATGAAACTGGAGGCTGCTATCTTTTTTTTTTTTAAGTTGGAGTCTCACTCTGTCACCCAGACTGGAGTGCAGTGGCCGCTCCCGGCCACCACAGCCTCAACCTGCTGGGGTCCAGTGATCCTTCCACCTCAGCCTTCTGAGTAGCTGGAACTACAGGTGCACGCTACCACACCCGGTTCATTTTTTATTTATTATAGAGATGAGGTCTTGTCAAGTTGCCCAGACAGGTCTCGAACCTGCGGGCTCAGGCAATCCACTCACCTCAGCCTCCCAAAGGTTCAGGATTACAGGCTGAGCCACCGAGCCCGGCTGGAGGCTGCTATCTTAAGTAAAACAACTCAGAAAGTCCAATAAGCATGGTCTTACTTATTAATAGGAGCTACATAATATGTGTACACATGGACCGTAAAATAACAGTCACTGGGGGCTCGAAGAATGAGAGGGGTGAGGGATGAGAAATTACTTAATGGGTACAATGTACACTATTCTGGTGACAATTACACTAAAAGCCCAGACTTTACCATTACACAAAAACTGCACATGTAACCCTTAAATTTACATAAATTTTTTTTAAAAAAGGTTAAGCATAGAGTTACATAAAACCTAGAAATTCCACTCATAAATATGCACCCAGAAGAAATGAAAACATATGCAAACACAAAAAATTGTACATGAAAGTTCATAGCAGCATTATTAAAAATAGCCAAAAAGAGGAAACAACTCAAAGGTCCAGCAATTGATGAGTGGATAAGTAAAATATCTGAAATATTCATATAATTAAATATTACTCAGCAATATGAAGACATTAAATACTGATACATGCTATAACACAGAAGGACCTTGAAAACATGCTAAGTGACAGAAACCTATCACAAAGACCACATAATGTTATTCAACTGACATGAAATATCCAGAACAGACAAATTTTTAGGAACAAAGTAAACTGGTTCCCTAGGGGTAAGCGAGGAAGAGGAAACTGGGTAACTGCTAAAGAACGTGGGGTTTCTTTTTAGGGTGATGAAAATGTTCTAAAATTTATTGTGGTGATGATTGCTAAAAGCCACTGGATTGCCTACTTTAAGTGATGAATTGAATGGTTTGTTAATTATATCTCAATAAAGCTGTTACCAAAAAAATTAATTTGGTACTAGAGGTCTGGGGTCATGTAGTAGTATACTGCTTGGTTTTAAACCATTGGTCAGGGGTTCAAGACATAAGAGAGTTGACAGTATACCTTTTTTATAGAAAAATGATATATTAAAAAGTTATCTTTTTATTAGTATCAATCCATAAAACTAAGAGAAAAATCTGTATTTCACTGCTCAGAGCATTGAGAGATCTATATTTCCCCAAAATTAAGTGATTTTTTTTTATGTCCCAAAATGGATTAAAAATTACCTTATGTTTTAGCTTATTAATCTGAATATCTGTTTCAAATTGACTGGTTTTTAAGTCTCCATGGAAACTAAACTCTTCATTTTCATATTCATTTAACTTCTTCTTTGTCATTTTTAAGAGGTTCTTAAATCTGTAGGAATGTATAGAATGAATAAGTTAAGTAAGTTAAGTATTTAATAATTGTTTAAACAAATATTGTGTTCTAGCATAAAAAGAAACAAATTTGCAAATTATGATCCTCTCCCATTTGTTTCAATCTAACATAATTTGAAAACATTCTAATGAAATTATAACTAGCCAGGTGTGGTGGCTCAAGCCTGTAAATCCCAACACTTTGGGAGGCTGAGGTAAGGATTGCCTGAGCCCAGGGGTTCGAGACCAGGTCGGGCAACTTGTGAGAACTCGTCTCTACAATATACCAAAAAATTAGCCGGGCACAGTAGCATGTGTCTGCAGTTCCAACTACTTGGAAGGCTGAGGTGAAAGAATCACCTGAGCCCAGCAGGTCAATGCTGGGGTGGCTGTGAGCATGCTACTGCGCTCCAGCCTGGGTGACAGAGTGAGACTTTGACTCAAAAAAAAAAAAAAAAAAAAAGTAAAGTATAACCATAAGTAAATAATATGAATAAAATTTTTATGACACATATGTAGATAGTTAATATTGTAATCATATACAGAGTTTGTATAAATAAGCTATTCATATCCATTAAGTATGCTAATATAAAACATTACCCTATTATTAAATATTAGCTATAACCTAGAGAATAGTATCCAAGGTGAATAAGAAAAGCATGTTTATATATGAATGTTTGAAAGATAAACAAAAATATATTTTGATACCCACTGTCCACAGTCTATAAGAAGAAAAAAAAGTACACACAAAAATTACCAAGGAGATCATTCAAAGTAGAAAAAGAGACAGGAAAGAAAACATCTTTGCAGTCGGAGTTAAGGGGGAAAAAGTAAGCAGACAGTTTCCCAAGAAAGGAAATGAGTAGAGATACCTTTAAAAACTTACAGGATGTTTTAAGAAAAAGAGAGATCTTTGCTAGTACAATGGTGACAGAATGCAAAACCATGTAGAGAAACATAATAAGAGAAAAATATTTATTAGCATCAGAGAAAAAACAAGAAATCAGCAAATAAGCAGAAAAGCAGCCATGTCAGGGACTTCTAGAACACTGGGAAGCATTCTATTCTTTTTATCTGGGTGGTAGAAACTTGAGCTCATTTTGCTCTTCTTTAAGACATACATATATTTTTTATATGTATGAGATATATATTTTAAAACAAACAGAAGTTTAATAACAAGTATATATGAAAGAAAATGAGTAAATTCCCCTGATTATTTTATAACTTAAAAAAAAGAGGCAGAAAGAAAATATACGCTAAATTATGATCATTTTTGGTGCTGTTAAAGAAAGACACAGATAGGTTTTCAGATATTAAAAGATCTGATTGCAGTCAGGCTCGGTGGCTCAGCCTATAATCCCGCGCTTTGGGAGGCTGAGATGAGTGGATTGCCTGAGCCCGCGGGTTTGAGACCCACCTGGGCAACTTGGCGAGAGCTCATCTCTACAATAAATCAACAAATTAGCCAGGCATGGTAGCACGTGCCTGTAGTTTCAGCTACTTGGAAGGCTGAGGCGGAAGGAATGCCCG
>NW_007251770.1:55722-125916 GCF_000164805.1 Carlito syrichta
CACTGCACTCCAGTCTGGGCGACAGAGTAAGACTCCAACTCAAAAAAAAAAAAAAGATTTGATTGCTGAAGAGAAGGACACTACCAAAATAAGGAAAGATTACCAAAGGGAGCAAAATAGCTTCTGAAATAAAAATTCAAAGTAGACGATTAAGAGTGAGCACAGCTGACATTATATGCAAAGGCATTGTCATTATTGTTTTCAAAATCATTACAGTAAGTACAGTACTAAAGCATTCAAAAAAAGTTTTACATTGTGCTGAGCTCCTGAAATAAACTTTAATATGGAATAATTGCTTTCATTATGAAAATGCAGATATAAAATGAATTTGTATTTAGGTTTTAATAAAGTCAAATTGTATAGTCAAATAAAGAATGGCTGAAATGATCTGCAATATTAAAATCTTACCCAGTTATCTCTTTCTCTAATTCATCATTTTTCTTCATTTCTTGATCCAAATTATATTCCAGAGACTGTTTTAATTCAGTAAGCTTCTTTAATTGTTCTTTTTCATCCTCATACTTTGAAAAAAAATTTTTAATGAAAATTACTTTTAAAAATCTAGAGATACACTTCTTTCTCAGAAATATTTCTCACGAATTTATGAGAAATGTGTTTAAACAGTTTTATCAAATGTAGCTTATAAAGCTAATGTCAATAAAAACAGATTTCAAAAATAATGACATTTAAAAATAGTTCAAATTGACTTACACTTTCATCATTATCTTTTCTAGAACTTAAATTGCCACAATTTGTTAAAAATAGAGGCTTTTACACATAAAATACTAAGTGTTCATTAGAAAATTTAAAGAGCAATTATATTTACATTTTTGTTTCTAAATATTCCCTACAAACACTGTCATCAAGAGTGAAAGATATTCCAGGTTTTGTTCAATCATATCATACTAAGACAATTTTTGGAAAACTCCCATCTTGTTCTATCACATTTTTGATCCTCACCTAACTTCAGGATGAGGTAAATTTTCACGCTGTCTGTAAACATTCTTCCATGGGTTTTTATTTGTCCTTTTCTATTAAGCAGTTCTCTTTAAATAAAATTAAGTCTTCCCTATAGCAACATAACTTCTGCTTGATTCTTGTGGTTTTTCCATCATCTGGTTTTTCCCCTTTTGTTGGACTAATATTCTTTAATATGTGGTCTCATCTAGTGATCTATTTTTCATCACTTATGGTCTTCTTTTATACTAAAATCTGATTTTCTATCCTGCAATTCCTGTAACAACAATTCTGAGGGTCACCAAGGCCCTATTTTTTTAGTTATTAATCTGTTTTACTTCTCAGCAGCAACTGCCAGGAGTGAACACAACCTCCCCTCTACTCCTCTGACCCTTCACTATAAATGCAATAAACCTTGATGTTCAGTCCTGTCCCTTTCTATTCCTCTTTTAAAATCCTCCCAGAGCTTCTTAAAGCTCGTCTTCAACCCAGATTATTTAATCTACATCCCTAGCCCAGACCTCTTTATTGAGGTTTCTTCCCTCTAGTTCATATCCTATAGACAATATTGTCAAACACACTCTCATAAACCATTATGTGGTGTGGATTATTACTTTTATAGATAGCTAATCTTGTACATTTTATGTCCTCACCCTTATGATGTTGGCCAGTATATCTTGTCTTTTTTTTTCTTTTAAAATGCCAAACTTTTCCACAAAGGTCAGATTATCAATTGTTTGCCTTTGTTTTCTTTTGAATAATTTTCTTCTCCATAGACTCATGATCTTATGCAAGCCTTGTTCTAAAGTTTCTTTCAGATGCACACTCAACTATATCATTTGGAGGCTTGAGTCGTCAACTAGAGTTCTCTCTTTCCAATCCAGGTTCTTTGCTTAAATTGTGTCCATCAAATATCTTAACTCAGGCAGTCTCTGACTTGGTAATTCATAACATGAGAACCTTCTGGAGAATTTAGGGGCTATTGACTGTATTGGTTGAACACTGACCCTTACTAAACTTTTGATTCACAGGGTAGACTTCAAAGTGATTAATAATTCTGTACCATACTCCTAACTCATTTCTATGGGAATCTATGGAAAATTCCTCATTATTTTTTAATAAACAATGGATTTTTAGTACTCTTAAAAATGTTTTCCATTTCTGATACTTTAATATATTCCTGTATGACACATATGTAAGATTTCTCCTGGCACTCTCATTCACAGAAGACTCCTTATCAACATATTATTATGTCACTTGTATGAAAAGTATGCCAATAAAATGGGACTAATTTATATAAAATCTAGAAAAAATATTTTTCAGTGCTCCTGTGGCCATGGAAAAGGTCAGTCAACACAAATGTTCTAGTTCCCCTCATAGGACTATCTGTAAAACAGAATTTCATAAATGTAATGATTGTAGCTTAAAGAAACTTATTAATAGAAGCATCTATCCCATTGCAACATTGTAGTATTTGCAGTGCAATCTTCTGATATTCATTCCTACAAAGGAAAGCATGAATGACAGGAGAATCCTGTTCTGCTTAATAACCAGTTTTACAGTTTTCACTGTATATTAGTAAAGTGGCATCTTGGATTATATATCCATCTTTTCTGAGTTTGGACTGTTAAGGCTTTGAAAGACTGATGAACACAGGCGAATGGGAGAAAAGATAGTTTCTGAACCTACAATGCTAGGATCACTATGTTACTCTGTAATGTCTTGCTGGAGTAGCCATTTCTACTTTTTCACTGGCATCTCTTTTCTTCTTTAAAATCCAAAGAGAACAAAACATTTCATTGAGGAAAAAATGCTTGAAAAATGACATAGTATCCATTCTTGATAACAAAGTACAATGTTAACAACTATTTATTCTTAAAATCTCACTAAAGTTTTTAGATTACAAGAGAAATTCAATTTTTCAGATCAAATCATTACTCAAACTTTTCATAATTTCAAAAGATATTATAAAATATTAGCAAGACTCGAATTGACAGTTATATACTAGTGTCCAGAGCAGCATTATTCACAATAGCCAAAAGGTGAAAATAATCCAATTGTCCAACAAATTTTTTTTTTTAAATCCAAACACTTCTAGTTGCAAGTATTTGGGGTAAGAGATACTTAACCTGTACTACCAGAGAAAGAAAATTCCTTTTTAGTATAACAATAATTAAGAGATTTACTCACCAAACTTGCATTTAACAGTTTTTTCTGAAGCTGCTCAATTTTGTCCACTTGCTTTTTTATCGTAACTTTTAACTTAGAATTTTCTTTCTCAAGCCTAGAATGCATATTTTAAAATAATTATTCTCACAGATAAGTTCTGAAAAAAACCATGTAGTTTCTAAACAAATTTCTGAAGATATAATTACATAAGTTCTTAAATATTTCAAGAGTAGAGGATTTGGCAACTATCATTTTTCTAACTGTGTTTTGTGGATAATGTACAAAACTTAGAGACAATGTATAAAAATTATGCAACTTAAAATAGCTTAATGATAAAGTTTTCCCTTGGTTTCAACAGATGTATTTATTATCACAGTTGTTATAATCTCATACTACATTGTTTATTTGCCTTATAAATAATCAAGTTATTTTGTGTGCTGCTTTAAATCATACTTTTGCATGTGATCTTGTGTCCTCTCAGCACATCGTTCAGCTTCTGTGCGTTGATCCTGTTCTTCTTGCAACTAAAACAGGATAAAAAAAAAAAGTAGAGTACCTGATCTCAACCAGGTAAAGTGGAGACCAAAGAGAGGCCCAAACTTTACCTGTACAATGCCCACTTGTATACCTAATCCTGAACTGGATCCTACATCTTTAAAATAGAATATATTTTTAACAAATAAATAAAAACTTTTAAAAAAGAAAATATATGTAAAAGTGCACCAAAGTAGTAAAGCCTAAAAAAAATAAATTAATAATATAGTACAAATTTGCCTATCACCTGTTTCTGTAACTGAATTTTATTTCAACACAGCCACATCTCTCAACCTGCATATTGTTTATAGCTTCTTTTATGTTGGACTGCAGAATTGAGTTGCTGTGACATGGATCTTGTGGCTCACAAAGTCTAAAATAATACTATCAGATCTGTCACAAAAAAGTGTACCAAGCCCTCTCTAAGACCAGAACACAAAATTCATCTTGTTTTCAAAATATATTTTATCCAAAAAATACTCAGATTTACAAAGTTGATTAAATAGGGAAAGCCAGGAAATTACTTCATGGTAAACATACATATTTTGGATTCTAAGCATCACCACATCAACTGTAATTTTAAATATCTGTATGTTAATAACCATGGCTATGCCAGTTATTATAAAAATTAGCATGATAAGATGTTAGGTGATAAGCAGATATTTCATAGACTAGTTTGAGAGGCAGTGTTGACAGAGAAGCCTGAACCCCAGCTTCACCAGTTACTAGCTGTGTGACCTTGAGCAAATTAACTGTGTCACAGTTTCTTCATCTGTAAAATGGAAGAAGTAATAGTATCTACTTCACTAGAATGTTGAGAAGACTGAATTGCAGACTATATAAATAAGGTACTTAGAAAGTGTGTGGCACATAGTGAGATACATACATACACACACACACACACACACACACACACACACACACAATATTTTCTATTGGCATTATTATTTTTATTGTATTCTATGGTCTAATAAACTTTATATTTTAGGCAAGTGGCATGCCAATGAAAGTGGTCTCCTATAGCTGCAGTCAATCATTCTTCACACCACGGAAAATGGCAGCAAATGGGGAGCATGAAACCCAGAATGTGTTCCCGGTACTTTATAGAACTTTCACCAATTCCACTAGCCAACAGTACTTTTTTCCACTTGGAATAGTTTATAGCTTACTTTCTCTCTCTGCTACTCAGTGGGCAGTGATCATGTACTACAATGCAAACAGCACCTTCTGGATTGAGTAACATATAACTTACACGACCACCAAAGGTGGGCTAAAGCCACTGACCTGAAAATACTAGGCTCTATGGCTAAATAAAAGTTCCCAAATCAATTCATTCCCAGTAACTGTCTATGGAAACAATACTTGCACACGCATGTTTACTGCAGTATTGTTCACAACAGCAAGAACATGGAACCAACTGTGTCCACTGAAAGATGACTGAATTTTTTAAAATGTGGTACATATACATGATGGAATATTACACAGTCATAAAGAAGGACAAAATCATGAACTTCACAGCAACCTGGATGGACTCAGAATCTTTAACAATACTGAGCGATCTAAAATACTGTTTAACAGGAAAGAAGTCTCTCAACTTTTGTGAGGAATGATGTATAATTCTCAATTTTCCTAAGGGTAAATATTATAAGAAAAATAATGTATGTAATTATAAGAAAAGAATGGTAGAATAAAAGCCAGAGTTTAACAACTAGTGCATTATAAGGATAATAAAATTATAATAAAGTTAATTACAATGAAAATTAAAAGAGGGCTGTCCATTGAAATTAGTATCCTAAAACATTTTATATTATTTAACCAGTTATAGATTAACTGCTGACATGTTAAATTTCATACATACTTGACTTCTGACTTGACCTAATTTCTTCTTTAAATCTTGCATCTCATCTTCTAAATTAATACGATAACGTGACGTAACCTCTAGTGAAGCCTCTGACATAGATTGTTTTTTTAGGGTATCAGCCAGTTCTTGTTGAAGTTGTCTCACAGTTACCTGATAAGATATTTTTGTTACTGATTTCATAAATCATCTTATTACTAAATTATGTTAATAACACTTTAATATATATAACTTGAAAAATATTGCCACATACATCAATTCACTTTCTTTACCTTTGTGTACACATTCCTATTTACTGCTGAATTCAGTTAAAAACACAGAAAGTGTTACCTTTCTGTCACTTAAACAACAGATTCAGCCCGCTATTTATTCGTCCCCTGAGGAATATGCAATGCTTAACAACCTACTTAGGTCTCAAAAAGAAATGCGTATGTGAGGTTGGCACCGGTGGTGATAAATTCCACATTATGAAACTTTTTCTCTCTTTTTTTATTAGAAGCTCAATCAACTCCAGAGTTATTCACATATACAATCACCTGCTCAAATTCTGCCAACAGATTCCTGCCTCAGAATAAAAGTAGAATTCCAATGTCTTCGAGGCCCTAAGTAACCTAGCCTCCATCTCCCTCCCTGACCTCACTGTTACTCTCTCCCCATTCACTCCACTCCTGATATATGTGAATCCCGCCACCCCTCATTGTCTGAAAATGTGGATCCAATGCCAAACTGATACATCATAGATAACTACACCTATCTTTGTACTACACAAAGTTAAACCCAAATGAGGGTAATTGAGCATTGAAATGAAAATTATGAGCAAATTATCTGTAAAAATATTCAAAATAAATTACAAATACCAGTGGAAAGATGAAATCAAATATGGTTTTGCTGAAATTTATCACATTTCTGCCAAATTATAATAAAGTAGATGCCTTTAAAGAACTGAGAAGTTAGAATAATACATAATTTGAAATTGAAATATTTTCAGATTTAAGTCAAATTAACATGAATAAATATAAGATCATACCAATTAAAATATATAAAAAGCCACTGACAGAAAAGTATTACAAGATATAACAGTACACCACAGTTCATCTGGGAAATGTGGAATTAACCGTATGGTAACTCAATTTAATCTTAATTTCAAACTACTCATTTCAGGTACAAGCATCTCCATTTATCTGATTCCTCTTGGTCTTAAAATTTGGCAATATAAAGACATCGAAATGACTTCAGCAGTATAAAACCATATTATTAACATTAATTTTTCTCTATTAACAATTTGTTACTTAACCTTTTAAAATTTCACAGGTAATACTGTCTTTACTCAAAGTAAAGTGACTCAACTCTTTTATTTGCTGAAAACAAGGTATGTTTCTAAGTTGGTATAATAAATACATTTACTGCCTATTAATTTTTATATTAAATTACACTCAACATTTAGTCATAACCAAATATTACTTTACAATGCCTTTCGGGAAGATTGGAAAATATCTTTCTTGATACTTACCTCTCTTTCTGCTTTCTCATTTTCATACTGATACTGCCTTTCTTTTAAGTGATTACATTCACTGATCAACTCCTTATTTCTGTCTTCCAGCAGAAGACTGTGCTTTTCACTCTCAGCTTGAAGTCTCTGTACAATAGCATGAAACTGGTCTTGAATATCAGTGACTGTCCTTTCTTTAGTATCAGCTTTGTTGTGCGCATCATCCAATTGCTGTCGAAGCAACATATTTTCACTTTGCAGTTGAGATAACCTCTCCTCTACAGATTCCTGCTTTCCAATGTATTTATTCACTTTACCCTGTTCATTTTGATACTTTTGCTCAATTTCCTTCATCTGACACTGTGTTTGGCTAAGATCTCTTTGTACGCGTTCTAAAACCAAAGTCTTTTCTCTGAGAGCATCTCGTGTGTGATGGAGCTCAATTTCTAGGCTATTGAATTTACTTTCAGCTTTAGAAAGTTGTTGAGAAAGTACTTCATTGTTATCTTTTAGGTTAGACAAATCAAAATTCATTTTGTCCTGTAAACGAAACCATTCATCTCGTGCTCTCTGGAAAGCAAGATCTAGGTCTCTTTTTGATGTCTCACTTTGATCACGATCCTGTATAGCCACAGTCAGTCTGGAACGGTATGATTCAATTTCTGCTTCCAGTCTCTCCTTGTTTTGTTTTTCATTCTCCAGTTTAGAATTGAGCATTGTATTCTTAGCTGTCAGAGCACTAAGCTGTCCATCATACTGGAATACTGTTTTCGTTACTGTTTCCTCATTCAGTTTTATAGTCTTTTGAAGGTCATCATTCTTTTCTTTGACAATTTCAATGTCCTCAAAATATTTCTTTTCCTTTTCCTGGTTCTGAGATTTTATTGTGTCTATTTCCAGTCTTAGCATGGCAATTTCATCCTGCAACATGTGATTTTTTTGCAGCAGATCTTTATCTTCCTCATGACTATGAGAATCCTAAGTAAAACAAAGAAAACTTTTAGCCAGCACTCAATCAAATAACATGTTATTTCCTCTAAAATTAAAGAATACCCTGTGCATTTATACAATGAAGGGGTTGACACAAATGGATATCCAACTGGAAAGAAAACTTAGATCAAAAACTCAAACTTTACAGAGCATAAATTCCCAGAAGTTCAAAAATTTATTTGAAGACAATGAATCTATGAAAGTAAAAAAGAAACCACTAAAGAATTTTCAAGAAGAATCTCAGGATTGGGAAAGCCTCTCCTTGAATTACAAGCTAAAAGGCATAAAATAAAAGATTAATACATTTGACTACATTAAAAACACAGGGTTTAGACTCTGATATCTAACCTATGTGCCACCCACAGGAAGAGTCTAAATTCTGAATATATTGGGACAGATGAACTTGCCCAAACTTCTTTAAATTCCTTTTTCCTGAGAATATTCTATAGATATTCGGCTCTTCTAACATTCTAATAGTCAGTGCTAAGAATTACATTTATTGGTGAGTGATAAATCTAGGCATTGTACTAAGCACTTCTACATATATCACTGAACTCATTTAGTATCACAGTTCTGAAAAGGACAGGTTAAAAATATAAGCAAGTTGCAGGATTTTCTCATATTCTGACTCCATTTCTAGTACTCCTTCACCAAATCATAGTTACTTCTGTGGTGAAAATATACAAAAATAAAAGAAACTTTTTATTTCAAAACACTAGTGATAAATAAAATTTATAGAACTCTTTTAGAAAATCATGAGATTATCTGTTGCCTGCAATAATTTTTGTTTCCTCTTTGTAATGTTTTAAACAGTAAAAAATGTGAAATAGGGGCAAATACACTGAAGTATTTTACTAGGAACAAAACATTTATGAATAAGTTATCACTAAAATATATTATGGCATGTCATTGTTTTCAAAAGCTCTTTGTCCTGAAATTGAGATACCACTTGGAGATGTTTTTCTTCTCAGAAGTGAGGAGAATGAGACATGGCCACTGAACTGGTTATACTTGTCCTCCTTACCTGTCTGTAGAAGCAATAAACTAACCTCTCCATTAATATATCAAGAGGATTAAATCCCTTCCAAAAACTAAAACACTTACTATTAGTAGCAAGGAATTTGAGATTATGGATAGATCATCAATACCTATGGAAAATATTATAAAGCCTCTCCTTTGGATGAAGCCATTGTGAACACCATTACTTGACCACTGCAGACAAATGGAGTTGAATTAAGAATATTACTTTATCCAGTGGGCCAAAAATGCCACCACCACCACCTCCCCTAAATATATACATACATATATGGGTTTAAAAATCCTCAATACTTTTTTTTTAATTGAAAAAACAGGATTTATTGAGAGGACAGAAAAGCTCCCAGATCAGGAGAGGACCCAAGGGGGTTGCCCCAAAAATCCTCAGTACTTTTATTTTATTTGTTACCAAACAAAACAAGAATTTATTGAAAGCAGGTACTTTTCAGTAGTTCTGATTCTAACAAATCAGCTTAGAGATACCAAGATATCATTACTCAGAGTAAAAATATGTACAAAAATAGTAGGGAAAGGAGAATAAAACAACTTAAAAGAATTCAACTTGAACAGGATTGAATTACTAAAAATAATACCTAATACAAAAAGCCTGGGGCGAGGACTCTAGTTCCCCAATTCTTGAAACACAGCCCATGAATCTGTGGAGCAGAGGCTGGCTGGAGCATGAGGATCTCATGGCTGATCCACGTAATGAATCCTCAATACTTTTAAAGAGGCATATAGTTGGGTCTGTAGTATAAACATATACAAACACATACACACATATATTTGAAAATGACTAAAGAAAATACCTCTTTTTTTTGAGTCATTTCTATCTCTTTTTGTTTAGAAAGGTGATTGGTCAGAATCCCATCTTGTAACATTCTGGCATTCTGTTCTCGAGAAAGTTGCCTCTGAGTGTCATTTCGCTCTTGTACAACCTAGAGATACATTAAGTTTTGGTCTAAAAGCATTGGAAAAAAAGTCTGAAAGTTTAATTAAGAGTAGAACCTTTTTTTAAAAAGCATTAAAAAGAAGTAGTCTATTAAAACCCAAGTACCTTTATCCCTCAAGAAATACTTAAATTTTAACTGCGTAAATGATAACTAAATCCATCGAAGAGTAAAAACAGTTCTTAAATACAAGCATATATAGTATTGTGAAATAAAATTTCTTGTTGATGTTGGGTTTTTTTTTGTTTTTTGGGTTTTTTTTCAGTCAGTGTCTTGCTCTGTTGTCTAGACTGGAGTACAGTGGCATGATCAAGGCTCACCATAGCCTCAAACTCCTGAGCTCAAGCAATCCTCCCTTGTTAGCCTCCCGAGTAGCTGAAACTACAGGCATAAACCAACACACTGAGCTAATTTTTTTTTTATTTTTTGTAGAGACAGAGTTTCGCTATGTTGCCCAGGCTGGTCTAGAACTCCTGGGCTCAAGCGATCCGCCCACCTCGGCCTCCCAAAGTGCTGGGATTACAGGCATGAGACACCAAGCCCAGGCAAATAAAATTTATTTGCAAAACATTTAACTGGTTTCATTATAATTGTAAAGATTTTTAGACTGCATTTTAGAACAAAAATGCCCGTTACTGATTAAACTCGACTTATCCTCTATTCCTTCATTCAGAAAACATATTGAGCACCTATTAGATGTCAAGATTTATAATAAGCAGTGTTAGCTATATATGGCATAGGTCAGTTTAAGATAATATTTTTGATTTGTTTTAAACCTAAATAACATATATTAAATCAAAGGAATATTGTAAGTAATACTGATGAAATAAAGTTCACAATATGAAATTTTTACCAAAAATGAATTTACCTGATTCAAATTACTTCTTACAGTCCTCAACTCCATATCTAGTGATCTGAGATTCAGTTCAAGCTGCTGCTTGATTTCAATCTCTTTCCCAAACTGTTCTTCTTTTCTTCTTAACTGCTCCCTAATTTTTTCATATAACATATCAGCATTTCTTCTCTTCTCTTCTTCTTGCTTTAAGGCAAATCTGCAATTAAATATGATTACTTAAAATTTGTTTTGTTAGAAAATAAAAAGTCCATTTTGTGATCGGCCTCTTTATACTTTGGTTTATTAGCCTAATAAAATTTTTATATTCTTGAATATTTTTCCTTTCTAGTTCTCAGGTTTTTCATTTCTCACTTCAATCTCTTCCAAAGAACATATATGTTTGACAGGTAAGGATGAAAGAACATTCTGCTAATTAATAAGTTTCTGTTACTAGTACCTCTGGTAAATATTATAGAAAAGGATACTGGAAATGATTCAGTAAAGTTACAACTTGAAAATTACCTTTTTTCCCACACAGTAATAATTACTCCTCAAGCAGGACAGATCTTTTAAAGTTCACCAGTTTAAAAGAAGTTTCTGTTCATAAACAAGTTTACAAATTCATTAGAAATAAATCTTCATCTTTATGAAATACTGAAAGTATCCTTAAAAATGATTTACGTATAAAATAGCACCTTAAGATGTCTTTCATACAACACATACCTACTAGAATCCAAGACTATGTTAAGGGGTCTACTATCTGTTACGCCACACTTTTTATTAGTTGTTTGTTTGGTTTTTTTTGGGCTAACAATTTCAACATATTTTATTATGTTTTTAATAAACAATTTAAAAATCCCTTTTGGAATAAGACAGGCTCCAATATTTAATTAAACAATATAGAATATGTGTTTTCAACACAGAACTTTAATTTTATCTGTGTATAAAAGAGAGATGTTGAATACACTAATCAATAATCATTTTCTATTTTACTTTGTATTCTGGGTTAAAAAATGGTCATTTCATACTCTGTTGATTGAACTGTAAATCAACATAACCTTTCTTGAGAACAGTTTAGAAATATTGATCAAAGACCTTTTTAAAAACGTCCCATACTTTAATCAAATAATTCTATGTTGAAGAACTTATTCAAAGTAAACAGAAATGTAGGAAAAGATTTATATAAAATATGTTTCTTCCAGCATTAATTATAATTACAAAAGATTTTAAAACCCAAAATTCATTTGTTAAATAAATAGATTTCCATGTGGTGACTTCTATATAGCCATTAAAATTATTACTTTTTTAAAAAGTATTTAATTATTTGTAGAAGTATTCATAGTTAAAAACTTGTTATATTATTTCCAAGAATTTCATATTCCACAAGACTAAGAAGTTTTATCCTGTCAAACCCCACAATTCAGCAATTACAAAAATTCATCTACCTATCTTTATTATAAAGCAAATAGTTCAAACATTTCTTTAAAACTAGGATATCATACCTCAAAGTGCAGTGTTCTCGTTCCCATTCAACTTTTTGGTGCTCTAATTGTGATTTTATTTCTTTTGTTTCAGATAGTTCCTTTTGTAATACACTAACCTTATTTTCCATTTTTTTAAGTTTTACTGTGAGTAGTTCACAGTGATTTTTTTTAAGTTCTATTAATCTTTCACATGAAAGAACTGCATCCTGGATTTTCAATAGACTAACAGAGTCTGTATCAGAAAGAAAACAAGATAAAATATATGAGCTCTTTTTGCATAAAACAGACTACACATTTCAACTTCATACCGCTAATATATAAGTTCCCAAAGAAGGACTAGAAAAAAATTTTGAAGAAAAAAATGGCCAAAAACTTCCTAAACTTAATGAAAACTATAATCCCACAGATCCAGAAAGGATCTGGTTGGGAGAGAAGAAATGAAAGCATACTATTGCAATTTTCTTAGACCATATATGATACTGTTACTTGAAGATGAACTGTGGTAAGTTAAAATCATATACTAAAAAATACTAAAGCAGCCACTAAGATAATAAAATGGAGAGGTATAGCTAATAAGCAAAAAATAAATAAATAAAACTAAATCAGAAAAGTTACCTAACTAATCTAAAAGAAAGCATTAAAAAAAAAAAAGAAAAGAGCAACTAAGAACAGCTGGGACTAACAGAAGCAAACAGCATGATGACGACCAAACCTAACTATGTCAATAATCACATTATAAATGAAATATCTGAAAACCTTAATTAAAAGGCAGATTGTCAGACTGGATAAAAAAAAGCAAGATCCAACTATACTATGCTACCTATAAGAAGTGCACTTTAAATGTAAAGCCACAAATTGGTTAAAAGGATAGAAAAAGATATGTCATATCAACACCTGGCAAAAGAAGGCTGAACAGGAGTGGCTATATTAATACCAAAGTAGATTTCATAGCAAAAAATATTACCAACAATAAACAAGGTCATTTCACAATGATACAAGGTTCAATTAATCAAGGAGACATAACAATAGTAAATGTTTAGATATCTAATAACATAAGTTTGAAAATACATGAGGAAAAAATTGATAGAACTGCAAAAAGAAATAAACAAATTCACAAGTAAAGTATAAGACTTCAATACCCCTTACTCATGTGACAGAACAAGACGACAGAAAATCAGCAAAAACAGTGTAGATGATAACAATACCATTCTCAAGTACCCATGAAGCACTTATCAAAACAGGAAATATTCTAGACCATATAATAAGTCTTAATAAAATGAAGTCAAAAGGATTTGTGATATATAAAGTACGTTCCCTGACCACAAAGAAATCAAATCAGAAATCTGTAACAAAAATTTCTCTAGAAAAGTACTCAAATATTTGGAAGCTAAATAAAACACATCCAAATAAATTTGGGTCAAAGAAGTTATGAAAAGAGAAATTAGAAAGTATTGTGAACTGAATGAAAATGAAAATACAACATATCAGAATTTTATCGCTGAATGTCTCTATTAGAAGAGTCTGAAATTAATAATAACCTTGACTTCTACCTTAAGAAACTACAAAAAAGAAGAGCAAATTAAACCCAAAGAAAGCAGAGGAAAGAAAATAATAAACATCTGCTATAGTCTGAATGTTTGTGTCCTCTCCCCCAAAATTATTGGTTGAAACTTAATCAGAGATGATGGTACTAGGAGGTGGGGCTTTTGGGGGTGATATGTCATGGAGGCCAAACCCTTATGAATGGGATTAGTGCAGGAGACTTCAGAGAGTTAATTCACCCCTTCTGCCATGTAAAGACACATTGAAAAAGAAGGTATTTACGAAACAGGAATTGGTCCTTCATCAGAAACCAAATTTGCCTGAATTGATCTTGGACTTCACAGGCCCCATAACTGTGAGAAATCAATTTCTGTTGTTTATAAGCTGCCCAGTCGGTGGTATTTTGTTATAGCAGACCAATTGGACTATGATATTAAAGATTAAACCAATAAAACAGAAAAACAATAGGGAAAATCAATAAAACCAAACACTTTGAGGAGATCCATAAAAGTGTTAAACCTCTACCTGGTCAGGCTGACCAGGAAAAAGATACATATTATTAATAAAAGAAATGAGTACAGTGACAATATTACAGATTCTACAGATACTAAAAGAATAATAAGGCAATATTATGAACTTTATGTGAATAAACATGACAACTAAGATAAAATGGACAAATACTTTAAAAAATGAAAATTACCAAACTTCAGTCAAGAAAGAATAGATAACCTGAATCGCACCTTATATCTATAAAATAAAATAAAATCAGCCAGGCTTGGTGGCTCAGCCTGTAATTCCGCGCCTTTGGGAGGCTGAGGTGAGTGGATTGCCTGAGCCCAAGGGTTCAAGACCCGCCTGGGCAGGTGAGACCTCATCTCTACAATAAATCAAAAAATTAGCTGGGTGTGGTAGGCGCGCCTGTAATTACGGCTACTCAGAAGGCTGAGGCGGAAGGATCGCCGGAGCCCAGCAGGTCGAGGCTGCGGTGGCCGGGAGCGGCCACTGCACTCCAGTCTGGGTGACAGAGTAAGACTCCAACTCAAAATAAAATAAAATAAAATAAAATCATATTAAAAACCTTCCTGCCAAAAAAACTCCAGTCCCAGATAGCTACACTGATAAATTCTACCAAACATTATAGGAATAATATAATTCTACACAAACTCTCCCCCAAAAATAAAGAGAAGGTATATATCCCGACTCATTCTATAATGCTAACACTTCCCTGAACCAAAACCAGACAGTGACATTACAACAACAACAAAAAAACTCTCGCATGAACATAGATGTAAAAATTTAACCAACTTTTGAAGCAACCAACCTATCCTCCAATAGTTGAATGAATAAATAAGCTGTGGCACAGGAATACAATGAAATACTATTCAGGGCTAAAAAGAAATGACCTATCAAGCCATGAAAAGACGTGAGGGACCCTTAAATGCATATTGCCAAGTGGAAGAAGCAAATCTGAAGAGGCTCTATTTTGTATGATCCCAACTATATGACATTCTGAAAGAGGCAAAACTATGGATGCAGTAAAAAAAAAAAAAAAATCAGAGATTGCCACAGGTTGAGGAGGAGAGGAAAGGATAAATAGGCAGAGCACAGAATTTTTAAGGCAGTGAAAACACTTTGTATGACACTATAATGATGGATAAATGTCATTATACCTTTGTCCAAACCCATAGAATGTACAATACCAATGTAAACTATGAACTTTGGATGACTATGATGTGTAAACTATGATAGGTTGTAACAAATGTGCCACTCTGGTGAAGGATACTGATAATAAGGAAGACTAGGCTTGTATGGGGGTGTGGGGTGCATGGGTAATCTCTATACCTTCCTCCCAATTCTGCTGTGAACCTAAAACTGTTCTAAAAAAAAAAAAAGTCCTTAAAAAATGATAAACAAAACTTTAGCAAATCAAATCTAATAATATATTAAAAGAATAATGTATCATAAGCAAATGGGGTTTATCCCAGGAATACAAGGTTGGTTTAACATTCAAAACTTACTGTTACTCACCACATTAACAATCTAAAAAAGAAGAATCATATAATCATCTCAGTAGAGAGAGGCATTTGATAAAATTCAACATTCCTGACTAAAAAAAAAGAAACTCTCAGCAAAAAGAATACAAGGGAATATCTTCAGCATGATAAACAGTATACGATAAACCTACAGCTAGCATTATAATAAAAACCAAAAGCTTTCCCCATAAGATCAGAAACAACACAGGAATATCTGCTTTCACAACTTTTATTCAGCATCATACTAAAGATTCTAGCCAATGCAGTCAGGCAAGAAAAGGAAATAAAAGGCATCCAGGCTGAAAGGAAGAAGCAAAGCTGTCTTTATTCACAACCATGATCACAAAATAGGGTTGGGTGAACTCCAATTCGTGGGATAACTTCTTATTTCTATAAATAATGTTTTACTAGAACACCAGAATTAATGTATGTATTGTTTATGCTGTTCTCATGCTACAATGGCAGAGGTGCTAACTGCAACAGAGACAGTTTTGCCATAAGTCTAAAATATTTATTCTGTAGTAAGGCAGTAGTTTGAGAAAGAAAAAGTTTGACAGCTTTGGTCTATGCAGAAAATCTGATTGAATCTACCAAAAAATGCTACTAGAACTAATAAGTGAGTTTAGCAAGGTTAGAGGATATAAAATCAATGTACAAAAATCAATTGTATTTCTATATACTAGCTATAAATAATCAAATTAAAATTTTAAAGAATATAACCTACAACTTCATCAAAAAATAAAATACATATAAATATGATAAAATTTGGAAGGACTTAAACACTAAAAATATAAAATATTAGTGAGAAAATTAAATACAACCCATATAAATGAAGACATACACTTTGTCCAAGAATGAAAAGATTCATTATTGTTAAGATGCCAAAAGCCGGGCTCGGTGGCTCAGCCTGTAATCCCGTGCCTTTGGGAGGCTGAGGTGAGTGGACTGCCTGAGCCCGTGGGTTCAAGACCTGCCTGGGCAGCGAGACCTCATCTCTACAATAAATTTTAAAAAAAATCAGCCGGGCGTGGTAGCGCATGCCTGTAATTCCGGCTACTTGGAAGGCTGAGGCGGAAGGATTGCCAGAGCCCAGCAGGTCGAGGCTGCGGTGGCCGGGAGCGGCCACTGCGCTCCAGTCTGGTCGACAGAGTGAGACTCCAACTCAAAAAAAAAAAAAAAAGGTGCCAACTCCTTGGATTAATCTACAGATTCAACACAATCTCAATCTAATTCCCAGCAGGCCAGCAAACTTTTTAAAAAAATTAACAAATTGATTCTAAAATTCATATGAAAATGCAAAGGATGTACAACAGTCAAAATAACCCTGAAGAAAGTACAAAACTGGAGGGCTGATTTCAAGGATTAATATATATATATATAATATACTGTATATATATATATACAGTAATCAAAACAGTGTGATACTGATAAAGCTTGACTATCCCCTATTCAAAGTGTTTGGGACCGAAGTGTATCATATTTTGGAATTTTTTCTAATTTGGGAAAGTTTGCACACACATAATAAGATGTCTTGGAGATGGGACCCAAGTCTAAACATGAAATTCACCTGTTTCACATACACCTTATTCACATAGCCTAAAGATAATTTTATACAACACTCAATAATTTTCTGCAAAAAATGAAGTGTCTGTACATAAAGTCAGGTGTTAAATTTTCCACTTGTACTGTCATGTTGGCACTCAAAAAGTCTCAGAGTTTGGAGCAGTTTCGATTTTTAGATTAGGGATGCTCAACCTGAATACAAAGAAAGTCAAATATAGATGGTCCCCAAATCAAGATGGTTCAACTTACCAATGGGTTTACCTGTTATTAAATGGATTTTCAACTTACTAGAATATGACTCTACTGAGGAACAACTGTAGAACAATGGAAAACAAGAGAGAGTCCAGAAATAGACCCACACATACACAGCCAACTTAATTTTAACAAAGGCACAATGGTCATCAACTCACAGTACTGGAACAATTGGCTATCCTTATCCAAAAAATGAACTCAAGTCCTTAACTCACATGATATAAAAAAGGAACTCAAAATGGACCATAAATCTAAATGTAAGACCTAAAACTGTAAAACTTCTAGAAGAAAGCATAAGAGAAAATCCTTATGACCCTGTTTGCTAGGCAAATTTTTTTTAGATGTGACACAAAAAACAAATCCATAATTGAATAAACAGACAAATGGAATTTCATCAAAATGAAAAACTTCTGCTCTATAAAAGATACTATTAAGAGAACAATTAAAAATTAGCCAGGCATGGTAGTGTGTGCCTGTAGTTCCAGCTACTTGGAAGGCTGAGGTGGAAGGATCGCTGGAGCACAGCAAGTCGGCACTGGAGTAGCCATGAGTGTGCCACTGCACTCTAGTCTGGGCAACAGAGTGAAACTACAACTCAAAAAAAAAAAAAAAAAAGTCAAGCCACAATCTAGGGGGAAAAAAATCCTTGTGAAAAACATAGTTAATAAAGAAATAGCACCCAGAATATATAAAGAACTCTTAAAACTTAGTAAGAAAGCAGCAACCTAATTTTTTAAATGACAAAAGATTTGAAAAGATAGTTCACCAAAGAAAATAAATAGACACATGGAAAATAAGCACATGGAAGAATGGTGAACATTATTAGTTATTAGGGTAATACACCTTAAAGCCACAATTATATGCATAATATACACCTATCAAAAAGGTCAAATATTTAAAAATTGTTTTAAAACAGAAATACTAAGTGTTAGTTATAACACAGAGCTACTGGAACTGTCATATACTGCTGACAGCAATAGAAAATGGTACAAATACATAGACAAACAATTTAGCAGCTTCTGAATAAGGGACTATCAAGAGGATTGAGGAGACTTTCTGGGTAACAGATATGTTAACTATCTTGATTATGATGATGGCTTCACGTGTGTACACATATGTCAAAGCTTATCAAATTGTTACATATGTGCAGTTTATCTTGTATAAACTATACATCACTAAAGTTATTGCTTGCAGGAACAAACATCTAAGACACTGGCTAAGTCACAGAGAGAAAAGTGGGCATAGAATGATGCAAGATAAAGCTAGAGGACTGAGATCTTTAGCCTTACAGCAATGAGCAGTGAAAGTGGGTTTTAAGCAAGATTTGAATTCTTGGAAATTTACAATTATGATTGAAGAGTAGACCATGGTTTCAGGAGGTAGAGTAGCAGAAAAAACAGTTCTAAGGTTATTGTAGTATTCCAGGTGGGAGATACTGATAACCTGACCTTGGGTGAAAGCATAGAAGAGAAGCAGAGTTAACAAAAGGACTGGGAATACCATTCACACTGAGAAAAGTACAGTGCGATCATCATAGCACTTTGGCTGAGAGTATATAATACACAATAGTTCTTATATTTATCATAAAGCATATTTTTTAGATGAACATCACTATAACATATCCGTACAGGGCTAATGTATGTGTGCGTACATTACTATAAGATACGAAAAAAGGCCTTAAATTTATAAAATAGTCCTACCTTTATACTCC
Organism: Carlito syrichta; assembly: GCF_000164805.1. Lineage (NCBI taxonomy): Eukaryota > Metazoa > Chordata > Mammalia > Primates > Tarsiidae > Carlito > Carlito syrichta. The sequence continues at coordinate 75,125 of NW_007251770.1, forward strand.
GTTCCAAGTTGTTCAATGAGTAACATCAAATTCTTATAATTAGAGGAAGGCAATTCACAATCCTCTGAGGCTGTTTCAGATGACTGAGTTAAATCATCAAAGTCATCCATAGAATATTTTTGGTTTTTTTCCTACAAAATAAGTAACACTGTTTTGAAATGTCCTTGAAACATTTACAGCATATACTAATTGTACATATATCCATCTTTTTATCTGATCAAAAAGACAGCTACTTCTTAATAGACCTGATTTTCATCAAAAGGAAAACTTTATCAATGGTTACTGTTTCTTAACCACTTTTTCAAAGGAAATGTTTTATAACAAGACACTCTATTTTTTCACTTTATCTCTTATAATGCATTTTTCAAACAGTAATAATTTTAATAAATTTTTTTTTACAATACCTCGTTATTTTCATCAGATGTTTTCTTTGGAGGCCTTTAAAGTAAAGAAACTCCATTCAGGCAAATAGCAAATATATAAAATACAAAGAATATCTAAAACTATTTCTTTATATAAGATCTCTGCATTGCTAATTTACTTACCTATTATAAAGTATATAGATAATTCTTTTTTACAGGTAATGTAAAATACAATAATTTTCTACAAGGGGATTAAAGTATAAACAGAAAGAGCAACATTAAGGGACAAAAAATTTACTACTGATAATATCTTTAACAAAGAATTAAATTTAGATCAAGTGATCTGAAAGTAAAAGCAAAAGGAAAAACATAACATTACTTGCATTATTTGATAGAAAGAAACATACCAGGAGTTTTTTTGTTATTGTCTTTTTACTGGCACTAAAACCTATTTGGAATATATTGCTTATATCCTTATATGAGGTAAACCCATTTTTAGTGATGACATTAGTTAGCTTCTTATATGAGGGGGGACCCCAAAAAACCTGAAATTTATTTATTAAAAATTGTCTATTCTTACATATTTAAACTTCAGTCACCTTCAAAGTATTCTCTGTTTGATGTAATACACCTATGGAGACAACTTTTCCAAGGCTCAAAACAGTTTTTTAACTCATCAATTTCTATGCCTTTTAGTGCTTCTGCCATTTTTTGTTTCATCTCCATTACATTGGCAAAATGTTTCCCTTTGAGGATTTTCATTAAGGGAAACAAAAAAATAGTCACTTGGGATGAGATCAGATGAATAGTGAGGGTGGGGAACAGTGGTCATGCTGTTTTGGCTAAAAACTGCTAAACACAGTGTGGTGTAGGCAGGTGCACTCATAAATCACTCATTAGGAAATGGGAAAATGCACTGAAAGAATCTCCAAAAAAAAAAAAATTCAATGACGCTGAAGGCAGCCTCTCACAACAATGCTAGCTGGTACACTGATGCCGATAGGTCCCTAGAACACTTCCCCAGCAGGGGAAGCCTGCACTACAAGGGGCCTGCCCTCCAAAAGATAATTCCAGGTTGTTTTTGTTTTTTATTTTGATCCCTCCCTTGTAGTTACTATGCATTATTCTAAGCACTGTAATGTATTAAACTCATTTTAATTCTCACAATTCTGTGAGATAGGTAACGTATCAGGTTTTTATAAAGGAAAAAACTAAGCACAGAAAGGCCAAGTAACTTGCCCAAGCCCATACAGCTGGCCAGTGGCGAATCCAGCATTGAAACCCAAGAAATCTGACACTAAAATATGTGTTTTGCTATGCTATATAATATTTATTTTCAAGTGTTTTTCAAGTTATATGATAGCAGATGAATCCATATTATCATTTGATTTCTGGCCATAACTATAAATAATAATTTCTGAATCTTGCAAATTTTTTTTAAATAAAAAGACTATACCAAGCCAATTTTGGAAACCTGCTTTCAGTAAACTATTTTATTTTTCCGAAAAAAAATTCATCAACAGGCATTGATTCTTCTATTTAGCTGTTTATTCACGCATTCAACAAATACTTATTGAGCACACAGTGCATGTCAATGACACCACTGGTAAAAGGACACATGGTTTTTATTCTTTAGAACTTTATAATCCAAAAGTAATAATCCCAAATAGACCGTTGACAGTTTGCTTATCTATTGTACATAAGAAAAATTCTTCCCTCTCCCAAAAATCTAAACAACTATAATGTTGATACACCTGATATTATAGAGTGCCTTACCAAATCATAGCTATTCATTATGCTACTGGCAAAGGCACTGTAATATACACAATTATTAAGGAATTTTCAAATTCTATGTACTATGGCTTAAGTATTTTATTATTATATGATTTTTAAAATTTATGTATAACAGTTTAACTTTTTGGTCATAATTTTTAGATTAAATTACATTAGAATATTCCATTTCTGAATCAATCCTGAAGGAACAATCTCTTACCATAAAACTATACTTGGATAGAAGTTCTAAGGACAATTGTTTACAATAAATCTTTAAAATATAACACATCAAGCTTTCTAATGGTTAGACATGGAAATTTTATTTATTTGTTTGTTTATTTACTTGGGCAGGGTCCTCCCAGGCTGAAGTGCAGTGTTGAGATCATAATTCGCTGCAGCCTCAAACTCCTGGGTTTAAGCAATTCTCCCAACTCAGCCTCTTGAGCAGCTGGGACTACAGGTGCATGCCATCACAGCTGGTTAATTTTTTTTTTTTTTTTGATTTGGAGTCTTACTCTGTCACCCAGACTGGAGTGCAGTGGCCGCTCCCGGCCACCGCAGCCTCGACCTGCTGGGCTCCAGCGATCCTTCCGCCTCAGCCTTCCAAGTAGCTGGAACTACAGGCGCGCGCTACCATGTCCGGCTAATTTTTTGATTTACTGTAGAGATGAGGTCTCACCAAGTTGCCCAGGTGGGTCTCGAAATTTTTAAAATTTTTTTGTAGAGACAGTGTCTTGCTAGGTTGCCCAGGTTGGTTTCATGCTCCTAGTCTCAAGCAATCCTCCTGTCTCAGCCTCCCAAAGTGCTGGCATTACAGCTATGAGCCACCATGCCCATACTCAAAATCAAATTTCATAAACATGTTCTTCTCCACTGAATCACTGCCAACAGCATACAAACACATTCCGAAAGCTTCTATTTTAAAAACAAAAAATGAGGCTGAGTGTAGTGACTCATGTCCGTTAACCCCAGCATTTTGAGAGGCTAGGGCTAGAGGACCATTTAAAGGCAGGAGTTTGAGACCAGCCTGGACAACAAAGCGTGACCCCCATCTTTATAAAAAAATAAGATGAAAAGTGAAAAACGAAAGAAAACTCCCTTGAATCCCACATTCTTCTTCACTTAACACCCACTTCTAGATTGCCCTTCCTTGTAAAGGTTCTCTGAAGAGTTATCTACACTTATCCATTACAGTCAGGGTTCCATGGTGACCAGTTACTAAAACTGCTCCTTGTCAAAGTCACTTGTCCTCATGTTAATACATCATTCACCAGCATTGATACAGCTGAGTATTCTCTAGCTTTAGAAGACTAAGTTATTCTATTTCCAGAAAAAAAAATTACTGCTAACATTCCTTCACAGGGAAACAAAGAACATAAAGATTTACCTTCCTTCAGGTTCATCTATTTCATTTAAACTGCTGTCATCATCCACTTGTAGACTACCAGTTAGTAAAGTGGCCTTTTCAAACACTGATGTAATCCTAGATTCTTTTGAGGTCCATTTTTCGTTGTCATTTTTCTTTACTTCCTTCATATGCAAGGCAGAACCACTACATTTAAAAAATCCACAAAAAGAAGGCAACATTTTGTGATAATTCCACTGGCAAATAATTTTTTTAAACAATTTTTGTAAAATTCCAACACTTTCCCATCTCCATTCATTAATTCAAAAAACGGCTAGGAAGTACCAAGAACATACAAGAAAATACGTATTCCCTGCTTGAAAAATACAGGTAAATATATAATTATGATAAAAAGTGATTTGTAAGAGTTGATATATAGGAAGTTATATCTGAGTACAAGAAAGGTTTTACATAAAAAACAAAACGTAAGAGAAGTTCACCATTCTACTTAGAAAATAGAATGCGAGCACAAAGATAGGTACATGGCATCTAGGTGTTTCCTAGAAACTTGAAACGTATAAAATACATGGAAACAAATAAGAGATGATTGCTACACTAGAAGGGTGGAGCTCACTCCCTATAAGCCATACCTTAGACATGGTGGCAATAAGATGTTCAGTTTTGTTTTTTAAATATTATAATGTTTAATTTAAGTGAAGTTTTTGAAATAGCATGAGGTACACAGAACATGAAAGAAACTGTGAAAAATTATTGGGGGAAATCTTACTTTTAAAATTCCTATATGTAATTATATAAAATTCTAAAGCAGCAATATTCTGATTAGTTATAATTTTGTATGAAAATAAAATAATTTGATAACTTTTATATGCTTTTAGCCTAGTATTTAATCCTAATATAAAAAGTTGAATTTTCCAGCAGAAAATTGTAATTACTTTTTTATGGAGTAAATACATGCATAAGAAAATCACCATCATATACCTACATAAACTCACAAAAAGAATGAAGTTTCCCACTGAAGATTATTATGAGTTGAACATGAGCCCCCCAAAATATAGAAAAACAGACAAAACTAACAATTATTTACCAAAAAAAAGATGCAGATAACTCTTCTGATTAAGACTAAGCATCTAAAGCAAGAGAGATCTTCCTAAAAGCAATTATTAAACAATTCCTCTTGACCCAAACTTCCAAAATAAGTCTACAATTCTGGAATACAAAATAGTTTTCATTTTGAACACAGTTGATGGAAGACAGCTTTTAAACAGAAAGCATCTGGTTAAAGTGGCCTCAAAGTTAAGAAAGGACTGACCTGTAGCCATGGTAACAAGTAGCCATGAACCAATTTTAAATCTAGTCAATCAGTCAATGGCCACAGGCCTCAATTACCAACCAATGTCAGCCGCTTGCTTCTGAAAGGCAGCCAACAAGCTCACTCCAATCAGCATACCTAGGAGTGCCAACCAATCCATAACACTCTTAATCAGATAAACATGCTGCTACAGATTATGTAAACCCACTTATGCCTCTGAAAGTCAGTCAATCCTTCAAGGCCACTCTTTTGTTTTTTGTTTATTTTTTTATTTTGAGTCAGAGTCTCACTCTGTCGTCCAAGCTGGAGTACACAGTGGCACAATCACAATTCACTGCACCTTCAAACTCCTGGGCTTAAGCAATCCTCCAGCCTCAGACTCCTGAATAGCTGGGACTGCAGGCATGTGCCACCACACCCAGCTAAGTTTGTGAATTTTTGTAGAGGTGAGATCTCGCTATGTTGCCCACGCTGGTCTCAAACTCCTGTGCTGAAGTGATCCTCCTGCCTCCGCCTCCCAAAGTCCTGGGATTATAGGCAAGAACCACCTAAGGTCACTCTTCCCAAAGCCCAGAAGAGATTGTGCCTAACCAGCATAGCTTTCTTACTATAGAAAGCAGTGTCTTCCAACTTTGTGTTTTTATTTCAGATACCGAAAGGTCATACATAATCCTTTGGAAAGAATTGTTTTAGTCCACTAAATTTACCACCTTTATATTTCAATTTCTTAATAAAAAATACAAATAAGTTTGAAATTCCTTTGATCCATTTTATCATAATTAAAACTATCACTGCCAGTAAAAAAATAAAAAGTGAATAATCAAAATATTGGATTTTTCTCCCTACAAGGAAAAGTATTAATATAGGGAATACAGCTTATTAGAAAGAGCCAAAAGCAATTTTTAAAATGCATACAGCAGCCAGGTAAAATTGTCACAATGAACCCATGTCAAACTGTTTTTTAAGTAAGAATTAGTCTAATGTTTAAAATAATACACCCAGGATAAGCCCAATTCACTAATTTAACAAATACCTATTGAGCAGCTAATTACTATATGCTAGGCTCTTTACTAGGCAATGAGGATATGGCAGTGAATGGACAACAACCCTACTGACTAGAGTGAAGTAAACACACAATAACAATAAACAGAATATAGAGGCAAAATGTATATGTTAGAGGAGGAAAACTAAAGCAGGAAAATGAAGTTTTTGTGTGTGGGAGGAGAGAGTGGTGAAAAAATTAAGGTGGGCAGAAAAAGACTTGCTGAGAAAGTGGCTTTTAAGTAAAGAACTGAAGAAAGGGAGAAGCCAAGAGAATATCCCAAGGAAAAGCCTACTAGACAGAGTGAACACCCATGCACAGAGGTAAGCCTGAAATGTTTAAGGTACAGCAAGTGTGGCTGGAGTAGAGCAAAAGGGAGGAAAAAATGTAAGTTTAAGATAGAGAAATAAAAGTTCAGATTATGTGCTGTCTTTAGGTATTAGGAAGAACTCTGGCATATGTAATAAGTAAAGTGGGGGGGGCAATTAGAAGGTTTTGAGCAGAGGAATGACATAATCTGACTTATACTTTAATAGGTCCACTGTGTTCAGAATTGATGGAAAGAGGATGAAAAACAAGAAGGAAACAAGAAGACAAACTAGCAGTCTGTTACACTCATCTAGTTAGCAGGTGCTGGTAGCTTGGACATGGAAGATGTGACTGGCTTTTGGATACATTTTGACAGTAGACCAAACAAGATTTGCTGACAGATTAGATGTGAGATATCAGAGAGAGAGATATGTCAAGGACGACACCAAGGTTTTCGGCAGAGCAATTAGAAAAGTTGCCTTTGATGCAAGTAGGAAAAACTACATGAAGGGTAGGTATGAGAAGGAACATCAATAGTTCCATTCTGGGCCTGCCGAGTTTGTGTTACCGAATAGCCTACCAAAGAGAAAAAACACGTAGGTAATTTGATATAGAGGCCTGGAATGAAGAAGAGAGATCTGGGCTGAAGACGTAAATGTGAAAATCATTAGCACATGCAAGGTAGTAAAAGTCATGAGAAAGAAGGCCAAGGACTGAGCCCTGGGACACGTCAATGTGTAAAAGGTGGAAACAGGAGAAGCAGGCAAAACAGACTAAGGTGGATAGCAAGGCTAGAAAGGCAGGAAGATAAACCAGGTGAGTGAGTGACATTGTGAAAGTCAAGTGAAGAAAGTGTTATAGAGGAGAGGGTTCTCCAGTGGGTCAAATATTGCTGATAGGTTAAATAAAATGAGGTTTAAGAAATTTATGGGGCAGCCTCCTCAGGTCCCCCTTCCACTGTCCTCTCAACAAATCCTGTTCTCTAAAGAAAAAAGAAAGAAATTTATGTCTGGATTTATTAAGAATTGGTAATGACCCTGGGAAAAACAATTCTGGAAGAGTGGTGGGGGTGAAAATTGTGGGGTGAGTTCGACAGTGAATGGAAAGGAAATGTGAGTTTGTAAATAGACAGTTATTTCAAGGACATCACACCGAGACAGCATGATCATGAATCATCTAGGTTTCTCCTTTTTTAGCTCTTTCAATCCTTTTATAATAATTATATAAGAATATTTTAAAACCTTAAAGGGGTTTTTTGGTTTTTGGTTTTTTGGGGTTTTTTTGAGATAGGATCTCACTGTTGCCCAGCTGGAGTATAGTGGCGCAATCCTGGCTCACTATAGGTTTGACTTCCTGGACTCAAGTGATCCTCACATCTCAGCCTCCTGAATGACTGGGACTACAGGCATGCACCACCATGCCCAGATAACTTTATTTTTTGTAGAGTCAGTCAGGTCTGGTGGCTCATGCCTGTAATTCCAGCACTTTGGGAGGCCAAGATAAGAGGATCACTTGAGACTAGGAGTTTGAGACAAGCCTGGGCAACATAGCAAGACCTCATCTCTAACATTAAACAAAAAAAAATTAAGGCCAAGCACAACGGCTCATGCCTATAATCCCAGTACTTTGGAAGGCTGAGGTGAGAAGATTGTCTGAGCTCACAGGTTCGAGACCAGCCTGGGCAACTTGGCGAGACCTCACTTCTACAATAAATCAAAAAATTACCCAGGCATGGTGGCACGTGCCTGTAGTTCCAGCTACTTGGAAGGCTGAGGCAGAAGGATCACCTGAGTCCAGCAGGTTGAGGTTGCGCTGGTTGTGAGCATGTCATTGCACTCCAGCCTGGGCAACAGAGTGAGACTCCAACTCAAAAAAAAACAAAAAAAGAATTTTAAATATTTTTTGTAGAGATGAGGTCTCACTCTGTTGCCCAGGCTGGTCTTAAACTCCTGGGCTCAAGTGATCCTCCCACCTCAGTCTCCCAAAGTGCTAGGATTATAGGCATGAGTGACCATGTCCAGTCTAAAGGTTTTAAAATTATAAATATAAGGCATTTTTTTAAAACACCAGACCACAGTATTAGATAATAAATTCATAAAATTACACAACTAAAAGATCCCCTGAACATTTATATATTAAATAAGCTGATTATCATTTTGCTCAAACTTATAAAGTACACAGAAAGACTAAAAGTTTCAAGGGCAGTATTTCTTGCTTGATAAAATTCATCTGACTCTAGAATATTTTATATTTGTCAAGTACCAAAGAATTAGTAATATTAAAATATTGAATTCTATCACAGAAATAAAGGGGGAGAAATGCAGAAAATAATCTTAATTTTAAACTGAATTTTTGTATATTATATAATATAAAGTCACTGTTGAAAAATATTGTGTCATACACACTGAAATATCTTTTAAAAGAAAGGATAATAATGCCTGCATGCAGGGTGCCTTTAAGTTTTAGCACAGAGGTCATCAAATTAATGCTTGTGGGCCAAATCTAGTCCACAGCCTATTTTTATAAGTAAAGTTTTATTGGAACACAGCCATGACTATTCACTAGTCTATGACAGATTTTACTCTACAATAGACACCCTATAATCCACAAAGCCTAAAATATTTATGTCTTGCTCTTTACAAAAAACATTGGCCAACTCCTGGTTTAGCAGATCAAATATATATATATATATATATATATATATATATATATATATATATATATATTTTTTTTTTTTTTTTTTTTTTGAGTTGGAGTCTCACTCTGTCGCCCAGACTGATTTTTGATTTATTGTAGAGATGAGGTCTCACCAAGTTGCCCAGGCAGGTCTCGAATCCGCGGGCTCAGGCAATCCACTCATCTCGGCCTCCCAAAGTGCTAGGATTACAGGCTGAGCCACCGAGCCCGGCCAGATCAAATATATTTGAATGAGTGTTATCCAACATACTGAAATGCATATATGCATCCCCATAAGCAATTCCTTGGCAATACTGAGATAATTTTGAGGGTCCAATATTTGAGCACTTATGCACTGAAACAAAAACCAATATTTGAATAACTAGCAATTTTGTTGCTAACTTTGCCAAGGTAGTATGTAGCTTCCATCTGCAACTCAGTAGATATTACAAGCATTACTGATATTACAATATTGTATTATAACAAAATTTGCTTGAGATGTGTCACCAAACTAAGTGCTTTAAATAAACTTTAACTATGAAATAATCAGTGCAATATAGATCAAATCTCATTTTATTAAATGGCTGTATACATTATTTCATGGGCATGACAATTTAACTATTTCCTCAATAATGGGTATTTACACTATCTCCAGCTTTTTGATATGACAAAGCTAATAAATATCCTTAACATACACGTTTGTACGTAACATATTTATATAAATATCCTTAACATCACATATATATCTTTAACATTTGTTATATGTATATGACATATTTATATGGGCCTATTGTGTGTTATATGTAATATATAATAACTGTCCTGAACTTATGTGTATGTATATCTGTTTACACAAGTCATATTTTCTTGTAGACTCTAATCCCAGAAGTGAAGCTGTTAGGATAAAGGAATGCAATATTTGAAATCTTGATACATGCTACTAAATTAACCTGCAAACAAAACGACTTACCAATTTCATTTAAGAAAGATGTAGGGGAATACCTTTTTCTTTCACATTTGCCAAAATTGATAATTATTTTTATAATAAAATATTAATATGATTGGAAAAAAATGGTATGTCACTGTTAGTCACTGTGCATTTTTCTGACTACCAGGCAAGACTGAATATCCTTAGCAAAAGTTTAAAATGTGTTAATCGTGAGTATTACTCGAAATTAGAATTCATTTTAGAATACAATAACAATTATCTACTGCTATATATTGTTATATGCTTACCTGTCACACTCTTCATTCTCCTTCATAGGAAATGGCTGATTACCAGTCCTTCCACTCTTTCTTTGTTGAATTAGTCCATCATCATCACCATCAGCTGCCCTATCATACAGGTTTTCTGATACTTCTGTTTCATTATTTCTGTGCTTCTTCCTTTCTTCTTCAACCTTCAATTAAAGTTTAATACTAAAAATAATTATTACTTTTATTCAATAAAAAGAACTTTTTGTTCTCATTGATTTGGGCATTTAACTCAGTTTAGTTGTCATGATTTTAGTCAATAAAAATATTTTCTGCTTACTTTAATGTTATCATTATATATAACTGTCATAATTATAAAAAGAATTGTTATAATTTTATCATTAAAGTTTTTGTAAAGCCTGCTTCATTTCTGTTTGCATGAAACAGAATTTTCCAAAGTTTCAAAAAGGGCCCTTAATTTTGTGCTTTTATTCCCATCTACACTTTAGGGTCTAACATGAATTTTCACCCTGTTTTACTGGCAGAAACAGAGAAATAAGAAGACAAAGCCATGGTGTCTTCTTCTATCTGTACCACTTAGAATTTACATTAAACAGCCAAATTTAGAATATATAACATTGTAGGGTTTCTGGAACAGAAAGAAGCCTTCCTCTTTTTTGCATTAAGCTATTATTTTCTCCACTGCTTTGTATAATTATTTTTTCATTTGGACCCTGGGATATACAAAAAAAGTGAAGGTGATCACTGAAATAAACAAATCAAAGTTTGCCACAACACAAGGAGCAGAATGAAACTGCTGAGTTGCTAGTGTGCAATTCTGGAAAAGGAGATGCTTCTCAAATTTCACATTCAATAACCACAAAATTTGATAGCTGGAAGATATATAGTATAAGCAATCATCTAATTTAGCCACATTATCTACTAATAATATGAAAGCAAGAAATACTCAATTATTCATCAAAGGGCCCAAAGTGGCATTACCTAGCATCTTATGACACCAAAATAAATGATATAATTCCCTAATGCTGAATCAGACAAATTACCAGATAAACTCGTCAAATTGATAAGATGAATTAAAAATTAATTTAATAGCTTAGCTGAGGGTTGGTGGTTTTAACCTACTTTTAATCTTAAAGAGGAATATCTCCAGATTTTTGTCTATCTTTAATAATCAATAAACAGAACTCAGAGTTCTACTTTGAAGTCAAATACTAAATTTTTGGTTGATTATGTTCCTACATGATAAAATTATACAAGCCAAAATTTACCATACTTTATGAAACAATATAATTTAAAGGTCTGATTCAACAGAAACATTTGAGAGTAGTGATTTTTAAAAATAGGTAGAAGTATATATATTTGTTGTCAAAAATATTTAAAGTGGTTATGATGGAATTATAAGTTCCAACAGTTAAACAGATAGATCTGTACATTAAAATTGCAGGCACATTAAAGAACTCCCTTTGGTTGGGGATATTTGTTGCAACTCTCAAGGCTAGATATATTTTTCTATTTCTTCTCAATCACTGCTTCCTTCCCACTGTATTTTCATTTTATTGTTTATATAAATGCAATTTATAGTTAAGTCAATATGGGGAAAAACCCTAGCACTTACTACTTTTTTTTAAGCAATTTCCTTTCAGCTTCTCCTGGTTCAGGAGGCTACATAGTACATGGGTAAGCCAATTTCCCAGTTCATATGCCACTTGGAAGACTGATAGAGGAACTTAGGTTGATTAAGGAACAAAGATTAAGAGAATGTTTTCCTGGATCCTGTTATTTAGATAGCAGAAATAATCTATTTCTACACACAATTACATTAATATTTAGATATATGAGCTTTTCATAAGAAGAAAATCAGAATGGATCAGACATTTAATAAGGAAAAAAACAAAGAGTAACCACAAGTGAATCTCTACCTCTTTTTGAAGTTGAACTTTCTCTTTCTCCAAAGCCAGGAACTCTACTTGTAACATGCCTAACTCATTTTTAAATCTTTGCATATCTTGCTGCAATTCTTCTTTTAGATATACTTTTGGTGTTCTGTCACTATGTTGTGGAGAATAACTCATGTTTTCTAATTCAGGTTCCATACCTTTATAGTTATCAGCACTGCAATGATCATATAATGGCTTCTGGAACAAGTCCTGTATTGATTTTGTTTTCTTATAAGTGTCTGTAACAGAAGAAACACTGTGCCTTTTTATTTGAATTGTATGTTTTATTTCTTTGGCGTGGGTAAGCCACAAATCCAAAAGGTTTTTTGAATCTCTAGACTGAGGCATATGTCCAGTGTTCGAATTAGTGGTCGTTTGGTTCATATTTTTTGTCATTTGTGTATCAAACTCTTGGTCTTCTTTCATTTCAACTGTAACTACTTCTGGGTTCCTGACATTTTTGTTTTCTGTATCATTATAAAAATTCTCCACATCTGTGTTAAAAACACATTCAGTATCTGTTTTGTTATCATCGTCACAGTCTAGTTTATATTCATTTAAATAACGCTTAGAAGATGACTGGCAAGTAAATTCCAGAGACCCAGAGTATGAAGGAGATGGGAAGACATTTTTGAGACTGGACTCTTTTTGTTCAGGAAATGTCTGGAATACTACAGAGATAGTGGCATCTTTTTCCTCACAATCAAGTATATTATTTATTAAATTAGAGTGTATTTCCTTTAAGTTTGCTTCTCCTTTAGAGTTTTCATGTACTGGTTCTTCTTTAGGACAAGCAGTAACTTTGTATTTTTTACAAATTTCACCACAGCTCTGCTTTAATTCATTTGTAATGAGTTTTAAATTATTTTTCCACTCTAACTTGCCTTGATTGGTCCACATTTCCTCATCCTTTTGCACCGAAGGAAGTTCTGAATATACAGACATATCCTCTCTATCACAACCCTTATTATTCAATTCTGGTTCTTGAGACATTTTTTGCACTTGTGAAAGTAGAAGATTAATTTGCTTGTTTTGTTTCTCAGATGTCCTTTCTTTCAGGGTGAATGTTTTTAAAACAACTTTATCCTTAAGTAATCAAGTATGGACAAAGAAAAATTAGGAAATAATTAAAATTTAACTGTTAAACTTCTTAATCTATGCTTACCTACTCCCAAATCACTGGATTGCAACCAAGAAGTAAAAATAATTTGCTGCACCCTAAAACAGCAGAAAAACGTGAACTAACAAACTTAATTCTGTCACTGTTTATTTGGACTAAGCTTAACTCATTTATCGAATCTACCAAAAATGAATTAGAAGATAATTTGTAGTATTACAACTTCCTCACTAAAAAGATTTTACCTCATCATACCTATAATAGTGAGCCCCTACCTTTAAGTACTTCTATAAAGATTTATAGCTGGAAAGTAGACAAACTTTAGATTATTAGGAGCCAAAACAATACCAATCAGAAAGAAAAGCAAATACTTTTATTTTAACTCAAATTATATACTGTAATACGATAGGGTTATGCATCTGTATAAACTATCTGCATAAGTTCAGTTCTAATATATTCTAAGGTCCATTAATAGTAGATTTTAAAATGCTAATAATATATACTAATTTTCTACACTGAAATTGTTAGGAAAGTATTGTTTGTGCCCTAACACCAAAGGTCTCATTCTGAAAGGTATGATTCTCTTAATAGGCAGTTAGGTTGATTTTATGACTCCAATTTTTCCCTGGACAAAGACACTGAAGCCAATTAGAGACTACAAGGCATATATCTTTACCCTTGGCTAGAATTACTGGCAATACAAAACTGCCAGTTTGACCAGTGGGAATGTTTATTCCTTTAGCACAAATCCAAATCAGTGGTCATCACTGTTATATGTTTATAATTTCTATTGCTTAATGCTATAATTCAATATTTGGTGCTTAACTTCATCATGTAAGAATGTTACAAAAATGGAATTGCAAACAATTTTCAGGATATTTTTTGGTTCACTTCCAAGGGTAAATATTAGCTATGAGTTGCTAAAGATTTTAAGAATACTTTAAGTTTTATAACTAATTTAAATGTTTTTAAAATTAGCCAGATGTGGTGGCACACACCTGTAATCCCAGCACTTTGGGAGGCAAAGGTGGGAGGACTGCTTGAGGCCAGGAGTTTGAGACCAGCCTGGGCTACATAATGAGACTGCCTCATCTCTATCAACAACAACAACAAAATAACTAGGCATGATGGTTTGCACCTGTAGTCCCAGATACTCAGGAAGCTGAGGCAAGAGGATCGCTTAAACCTGGGAGGTCAAGGCTGTAGTGAGACATGATCATCATGCCACTGCACTCCAGCCTGGGTGACAGAGTGAGTCTCAAAAAATTTGTTTTGGGAATTAGATATTAAACATCAAATTATAACTGTTGATTCTATAAGGCTAGTCGAAAAGTTAATTTCATTTTAACTATACTACGTTATTAAAACAAGAAAACGATATTAAATTAGAAATTTAAATTTAAATTTGTACAATACCTGTGGCTGGTTAATTTCACTTTCTTCAAGTCTGTCTTTCTCTTCCTCTGATGTCACTTCCAAGTCATGTCCTGCTAACAAATCTGTATATTTAGTTAAAATAAACAACATAGAAAAGTTAGATAAAAGTTAGTCTTTATAAAAATGATGAGAAAATAATATTTATTTTTATAAATTGCTAGTTTAAATAAAGCTTAATCTTTAGCAGAATATTTAGTTCTTTTAGAAATACTTCTGAGAGAGATAGGATTAAGATGGCTAATATGAGGCAGCTAGAGTGAGTTTTCCTACAGAGTAAACCAAGATAGTTTTTGCAGCACCCAGAGAGGAATGAGTCCAGCAGAACACTCCACAACTCTCCAAAGGAGTGATAATAAAAGCTTAGATTAAAGAAGAAAAAAATTCATTGACCTAGGCTGGAGCTGGCCAGACACTCGCCTGTATCACCACAGTCCACCACAGCCCCCAGATGCAGTGGGGAATGTGAGTGACAGAAATTTGGGAGTTCTGTACTCCTGTAGTGAACATACAGGGCCCCCTGAGGCTTGTGGGACCCAGTCCCCCACAGAAAACCATCTGATCCACAGCCATGCTCTGCTGTGGAGTAGTTCAGGAAAAAAGAAAGCCTTGAGCAGCGCCAGCCACCATTTCCCAGGAACTCAACTCTTGTGCACAGCCTAGGAGGGGACAGGCCCCAAGGGCAAACTCCACAGCTGCAGACAGTTCCTGGATGAGCAGGTTGCCTAGATTTCAAACATAGATATGAACAATAAATCTGCATTATTTATGTCAATTCTTCCATCAAATTTGGAAAAAAAAGAATTCGGGATGAAAAAGACTAAGTATTTCAAATATTTTAATGTGTTTCCAGAATTAAATTTTTATTGCAAAATTTACCTGATCTAGGTGTTTGTTTGTCCTTCATCCCTATTGCTTTATTCAGAGCAGAATCTTTCATTTCAATGGGAGGCTGAATGGGTTTTGAAACAAAATGATTAATAAATAACATGTATTTCATACAATGTGTAGTTAATAATTCAAGATAAAAACATAAAAGTTACTACCTTCATGTTAGGATATCTCCCAGGAGACTCTAAAAAGGAAAAGGGACATATCATCAATTACATGTAAATAAGACAACAGTCACACATTCATGCAGTTAGTATTAAGCTGAATCCTCATGCTTGGCTTTGAATGATTACTTTAGGCTTTGCAGTGTTTTTTTTGTTTTTTGGTTAGGACAGCAATATGATAGAAATATACTGAGAAAACAGGAATATAGGTTTCAAAATAAAACATGCAGTTAAGATTTCAAAAGTTAGATTATGTTTCAAATGACTATAACTAAAATAGGAAAATACACATACACCAATGTGAGCATGCTGACTAATGAGGAGGATCAGAGAAGCAAATCATGACCCTGAGAAGATAATCAGAGCTGATGGTAGGAGGCAACAGCATCTCTTTAATGCAACATATCAGAATCATTTATACCACTATACTACAAGTATTTATTTATCATGTTCTTCAATTTGTTCTATAATTTAGGAAGTAAAGAGTTGTGTTGACAATTCGGTTGAATGTATAATTCACTTCTCAGCAGAGAAAATGTTCTAAATCGATCAGCTTGGATATATACTTGTAGAATAATAGTTAGTAAAAATATTCATTTTTTTCCATACCCATGTGGACTACTGGTATGCCTACATTTCTTGTATCCTCTAGTCTAGCCATCTTAAAATTTCTTGATCCACTCATGAAAGAAGGTATATAAAATACATCTAAGAAATAATGTATAATAAGCTTTCGATATTAACACATTTATCAAAAAGAAAAAAATTTATTTGCAATAGAATTAGTAGATATTAATAACATTTTATGTTTCAAAATCAGTGCAATATTTACTGAAAATAACAATTTTAGCATTCAAAGAATAAAGTCTACAATTTTTTGTTTTCTAAAATCAGTTTGGTTTGGCATATCATGTTAGTCTATAGGATTTTTTTTTTTATGAAATAGCTATTTGACCAAAAAAATTAGCTATCTTGGGAAAAAAAGTCAATACTTCATATTAAAAGTAATCTCATTTGCTTAACTAATAACAATGAAACACATCTTTGATGCCTGAGAGCTACAGATAGGAAAAATGAGTTGCTATGATTTACCCCAATTCTATCAATTGTAGCATTTCCTTCTGCTTTCAGCAAATCTGGAGCAACAATAATCTAGACTTCTGAGTGCAAATATACTGAAGTCATCTCAAGTGAGTTCTCTCAAGTTTCCTCATCAATAACTCCAAAATTGGAGTGAATTGGGAACTAACTTCTTTCTTTCCTCCCTCCTTTCCCCACTTCACCATTCCTCTTCCTTTGCTAAAGTAATCTCTAGATCTGTGATTTTGATTCTTCCCCTTCTACAATGTTTTTTATGGATAATTCTCACCACTTCTTTCCTTTTCATTTAGCAGTAATATCTTACATCTACAATTTTTATTTCTTTATCTATTTTCTCCTTCCCCTGTGGCTGGAAACATGCCCAGAAATAAGAGCAAAATAATGCTTTCCCTTGATCCTGTTGAGTCTTAAACTATTATCCAATGGCTTTTTTTTTCCAGATTTCTCTAAAGGGAAGTCTATTCCCTTGCTAATCAGAGCATGGTCCAAGGACCAGCAGCATTGGCATCACCTGAGAACTTATTCAAAGTGCAGAATCCCAGACCTGCTGAATCAGAACGTGCATTCTTAACAAAGCCTCCAGATGATTTATTAAAGTTTGAGAAGCTCTGGACTATACCAGGTGTGCTTTCACATTCCTTTATCTTAATTTGCCCCTTTAGAATCTAGCCTCAAGTTCCTCCCTATCATGTCCTTCAAACTGAAACTCTATCACAAGTCATAAAGTTTCTAATGGACTTTTTATGAGACTACAGCTTCCTTGATCTCTCCATAATTAACCCTACTCTCTTCTTTCCAATTCTCTTATTTTGACCTACCCAACACTATTCTATGAAGTGACAACATTTTATATGACATTACATTATGGTTGATCACATAGGCTTACATTTACTTCTTGTAGCTAAAGCACAGCTTTGCATGAACAGGTACCTCAATCCTTAATGCCTTTCCAAAATAGAGGACAACAGGAAAAGTGGAAACATTTTTCTCTACTTCTACAAGTTTTGGTATTGGAAGCTCACTTTATATTTCCCCCTTCTTTCTAATACCCTTCTCTTCCTGTTTCTAAAGAATTATTTTATTTTGTCACTCTCTTATACACACCTGCTTCTTTTCACATTTTCCCCCAGTACTCTCTGCCTTCCTCACCTTTTATTCCCTCTTTTACTCTTTTCTTCCTCTTATTTCCTGACTTTCTTCAGGTCTCAGAATACCTTGAAATGGAACTTAGAATTCAGTTCCGTTAGCAGCACTCTCAATTCAATCTGTTGCTGACATCTAATAGGATATACATTAACATTCCACTTCTCTTCATTCTTACTCTGCATTTAATGGGTGTTTTCTTTGACTATCTGAATATATCAGTGCTCATGTTTTTAAATGAACATTCTATCAAATGATTTTTCTTTACAAAAGACAATTCTTACCTTCTACTTGTCCATTTACTATGTTTTTTTCATCTTGATCTGTAGCCCCAGATAAATGGCCAGCATACTTCTGTGGAAGATTCTCAGAGATACTCTGTTGAAAATTAATATCAAGAATAAGTTTCCATTTTTGAACAATAATAACGAGTTGCTAAAGATTTTCTAACCACTTTCAAAAATAATCTGAATTTCCTATTTTAAAAGCAATTATACTTAAAAGTAGCAGAAGCATGCAATGAAAACCAAAACACTTTAGTAGAGCTCCTCGTATATACTCTCTATATCGAGTTTATCTTCATATGTCTATTGACTCTGTAAATCAAGCATAGAAGTTCAAAGGAAACATTCACAGACAAACATTAACATATGTGTACATCTCAACAACAAACTAACTTCAAAATATCTAACTCTACTTTGCATTCCTCACCAAAACTAAGAGAGTATTTTTTAAAATTACAATATACTTGGTATAATACCTCTGGCATTAAACATTTAAAGTAGTTCTAATTACAGAAATGTTTTTTAGTGATAAAGTAATATATTTGGCATGATAAGAAACTTCAGAGTATATCATGTTGATATGAACAGAATATTGTAGAAGCTGTTTCATTTAGGTAAACAAGGGCTTGGAAAAATCTAAATAGTTTTTTATAAAACGTTTACTGATAGGAAAAATGGTTAAATAAAATTAAAAAGCACTAAGAAAAATTTGGCTTTATTTTATGTTTCACATACCTAAAAGGTAGATATGAATACCATTTGCATAAACAAAGTCACTGACATTCTAATAGGTTAAATAATTTTTTCCAAGATTCCTTAACTAATAAGTGACAGAACCAGGATATTAACATATCTTTTGACTTCCACTCAGTGCTGGTACCACTAGGTAGCAGCTACTTCTATCTAAGAGATCAAGTTCTTTTCATCTCTTTCCAGAGTTGTCACCTTAGAATTTATTGTCAATATTTTATACTTACATTACTACAAACATGGCTGCCACAAAGGGACTCAAGGCGTTCTGTTTTTGAAAATGATTTCTACTTATTACAACACCTCATGAGAAAACTTGAACCAGAAAAAAACCCACTAAACTAACATATCATCCCATGTTAATGACTGTTGCCCAAGCTTTTCCTTCTCCTGAAATGTTCCTTGCAGATCTATACCTGACAATCCAAATATAGGAACACATTCAAGTCCCAGTCAATATCTTTTCAAGTTCCAAGTTGTAAAAAATTATAGTCCTATGTTTTTCTATAAATCTCATTAGGACTTCTACACATCCATATATACCATAGTATCATACATTTGGCCTGAAATAACTTTAGTTTTTTAGGTAAACCTAACTTCAGAACCCAAACTGATTCCTTGTGACTTCTAAGTCTTTTTGGGGGGGAGAAGGGAGGAGAATATACTACATTGGGTTCTTAAATGAATCCTAAAAATTAGCAGAACTGTATTATGTAGCAGTAACCTACTTAGCACACAATTACGTTATTAATTACGAGCTGAAAAATGTAAGAAAATAATTTCTTACGGGCATATGTACAGGTGAGAAAGTCAAAGCTGTCCCCTTTATGTTTTAATATCACTCAATACTTACATTTTAAAATAGTAACAACAATAGACAGTACCTCAGAATCCCAAGGTGATTCTATATCTTCCTCTTGTCCTAATCCTAATGCGGACATCATTTCTATAAAATGTGATACACAGATACAGTCATGAGAACATTTATTTCTGTGAATTTTAAATACATATACAAGTCTATCTCCATTCATGAATATTTCAATAAAATACAAGTAATAGCAAAAAAGAATTTCAGAGGGTTAAATCAGTTTCAGGAAGAAGTTAGTAATATGAGATGGTAAAAGAAAAATATTTAAAAAATGAATATTATATTTGGGTCTACACATGTTAATTGGTTTTTTTTATGACAGCATGTAAATATAAAAATTTTCACAGATAATCACTAACTTACCACCTCTATTATTTTTGGGCACTCCATCAACATAAGTCAAATTGTCATTATTTGTTTGTTCTGGTGGACCACTTTCAGTAACACCAATATCATTTTCTTTCTTTCCAGTTGCTGGCTGTGTTGTTCCCTCCTAAAAAAAAAAATCAACTTCAGAAAACATTGCATTTATTCACTCACCCACTCAATTGGTCAGTAAGACAAACATTTACTGTGTCTATCAACTCATAGGCACTATCTTGGGAGAAGCTGAAAATAGAAATAGAACACAGAATCTGTCCTATATCCAAATGGAAATAGAGAAATATGAAAACAAATAAGAACAGAAAAGTATAACTCACTAGTTCTTTTTTCTTTTTTTGAGTTGGAGTCTCACTCTGTCGCCCAGACTGGAGTGCAGTAGCCGCTCCCGGCCACCGCAGCCTCGACCTGCTGGGCTCTGGAGACCCTTTCGCCTCAGCCTTCCAAGTAGCCGGAATTACAAACATGCGCTACCACGCCCGGCTGATTTTTTGATTTATTATAGAGATGAGGTCTTGCTGCCCAGGCGGGTCTCGAACCCACGGGCTCAGGCAATCCACTCACCTCAGCCTCCCAAAGGCGCAGGATTACAGGCTGAGCCACCGAGCCCGGCATTCACTAGTTCTTTGACTGGAGTAAATATAGGACAGTGAGGGCACAAATGAGACAGGAGTCAGTTTTACCTGGAAGCTCAGGAAATGTTGCAAAGGTAGGGTCATATTTTTAAAGACAGACAAGTGCAAAGTGAGGACAGCATAAGAAAATGGATGAGGCATGAAACAACAAGGCAAATGAGAGGAACCAAAGTATGTAGTAAAACTGGAGCACAGTTGAGGGAATGGAATGGAGAGAAGAATCAGGCCAAACCACAAAAGGCATGTGGGATACTAGAATGTGACCTTTCCTTTCATGAAACAGGGATCCACTCAATAAGCAGATAAGTTAGGTTCCCACATATATATTTTACGAAGGTCACCCTGGAAGCCATGTAGAGAAGATAGGTGAATGTGAGCCAGGCTTGGTGGCTCAGCCTGTAATCCCGCACCTTAGGAGGCTGAGGTGAGTGGATTGCCTGAGTCCGCAGGTTCAAGACCCACCCGGGCAGCTTCGCGAGACCTCATCTCTACAATAAATCAAAAATTAGCCGGGCATGGTAGCGCACGCCTGTAGTACCGGCTGCTTGGAAGGTTGAGGCGGAAGGATCATCGGAGCCCAGCAGGTCGAGGCTGCAGTGGCCAGCAGTATGCCACTGCACTCTAGTCTGGACGACGGAGTGAGACTCCAACTCAAAAAAAAAAAAAAAATAGGTGAATGTAGGGGTGAGGGCAAAATTAGAAAAGAGTATTTCAAAATTATAGGATGGAAAGTTAATTAAAAGTCGAATGCAGCAGCTCATGCCTGTAATTCCAGCACTTTGGGAGGTCGAGGCAGGAAGATTGCTTGAGGCTGGGAGTTTGAGACCAGCCTGGGCAAACACAGTGAGACTCTGTCTCTACAAAAACTTGAGAAAAAAAAAACAGAAACATTCGGGTGTGATGGCACACATCTGTAGTCCCAGCTACTTGGAAGGCTAAGGCAGAAAGATCGCTTGAACCCAAGAGGTTGAAGCTACAGTGAGTTATGATCATGCCACTACACTCTAGCCTGAGTGACAGTTGCTGCTCATTCACAGCAACTGTGGAGAGAACCTGTCTCCAAAAAAAAAAAAAAAATAGGTGAATTAGGGTAATAATAAGACATTAAAAAAAGGGTAAGCAGGCAGGAAATACAGAACTTGGTGAATGACTAGATTGGTGATTTGAGGGAGGGCTGGAGTGCTAGATTGTCCTGCTTCAATATTTCAGTACTATTTACTAGGTGTTATTTACTATGATGGGGAAACCAGATGACAGAGCACATTTCAAAGACTCAGAAAAGAGTCAGGAAAGGATCAAGGACAATGTCTTCAGTTTGGAACATATCAAATGTGAGGCAACTAGGGAACTTAGAAGACAGATCTGGATAAATACATTTGGAGTAGGAATAGATGAAAAATATATTGTGTTAAGAAGATATAACTATTTGTAAAGTATACTAAACTGATAAAATTAAATAATGCAAGCCCATACAAAACTCTTAAATTCTGAACATGAAAACAAAAAGAGAGAAAAAATAGGATTCAATTAATCAATTATATATTTCAACATTTTCTTCAAAGATATAAAGTATATATTTATTAACATACAAAATTTATTTCTGGAATATTATGGTTATATGCATTTTTATTGAATGAAAGGATTTAATTCTAAAACATCAATTCAAGATGCTACAAGAAGATTCCTTTTTAAAATGAATCTTAAAAGTGTTTAACTTGTAGAAGAGAAATGGTTTTGTGATTATAGAATTAAGAAGTACTTTCAAGTACTACAATGATGTAAGAAAGAAATGTAAAACTCTATTTTAAATTTTACAGTTTTCTTATTCTCCTTTAAACAACATACTAATAGTTCTAATTTCCCATTTACACCACACAGGATGTTACTTAAAAAATTGGAGAAAGATGGCTGGGCAAGGTGGCTCCTGCCTATAATCCCAGCACTTTTGGAGGCCAAGGTGAGAGGACTGCCTAAATCCACGCGTTCGAGATTAGCCTGGGCAACTTGGTGAGACCTCATCTCTACAATAAATAAAAACCTAGCCAGGTGTGGTGGTACATGCTTGGAAGGTTGAGGCGGAAGGATCACCTGAGCCCAGTAGGTTGAGACTGCAGTGGCTGTGAGCGTGCCACTGCACTCCAGCCTGGACGACAGAGTGAGACTCCAACTCAAAAAAATTTACCTATCATACCTATAATCCCAGTACTTTGGCGAGGCTGAGACAGGAGGACTGCTTGAGTTTGAGACCAGCCTGGGCAACACAGCGAGATCTCATCTCTACAAAAAATAAAAAATATTAGCCAGGCATGGTGGCATGGGCCTGTAGTCTCAGCTACTTGGGAGGCAAACATAGAAGGAGCGCCTGAGTCCAGGAGGTTGAGGCTGCAGCGAGCCGTGATTATGTCACTACACTCTACCCTGGGCAACAGAGTGAGACTCGGACATAAAAAATAATATAATAAAGCAAAATAAAATAGTAAAATAAACAAAATCTATCACATTCTATAATATAGAGTTCTTTCTGTCATTTAACTCCACTATTTGTTTTTATGTATAATCTCTCTCATCTTGATTCTCTTATTCTATCTCTATTTTGCCCTTCTTAAATGAATTCTTCCCCTTCATCTTTCTCCTCATCTTCATGTTTATTGAGCTATCCTTTTGGGTTGCTTTCTAATTCTTTCCATCTATAACGGCACCCTAATAACTGTTTACCTGCATCAACTTATTTTTTTCTTTTTCTTTTTCTTTACAGATATTTTTCTAGGATCATTGTCATCATTATGAGAATCAAAGGAGATGGTATGAAAAAAGAGCACAGGGGAAAAGTTTTTTGGTTTTTGGTGTTTTTTTTTTTTCTTTTTAATCAGAGTCTCACTCTGTTATCCAGACTAAAGGGTAGTAGCTTGATCACAGCTACTGCAGCCTCGACCTGCTGGGATCCTTCTGCCTCAGTCTTCCAAGTAGGTGGAACGACAGACATACACCACCACACCTGGCTAATTTTTTTATTTATTCTAGAGACGAGGTCTCACCATGCTGCCCAGGCTGGTCTCAAATTCCTGGGCTTAGACAATCCTCTCACTTCTGCCTCCCAAAGTGCTTGTATCCAGTGAAAAAGTTTTTTAAAAAACTACTTACCTTTGTAAGAACAGGGTTTTCTAAAGACTTGAGGGAAGGTTTCAGAAGAGGGTCAGGTGACGGACAGGTAGGATGAGAAAAGCCCTGGAGTTTAACTGATGTAGAAAGGCTTTCAACATCTTCATTTTCACTATCATAATTCCTGTCCTCAAACGAGGTTCTATTTTCTGTTCTTACAATGTCACATTTTGCTTCTACTACAATAAAAAAAAGTAAAGAATACAAAAAAAAAATTTGTAATTAAGAATCAGTGAATGAAACAAAAATAGCCAGTCTTGAAATAGCTTACAACTTTTCCTGGATTGCTGAGAAGCAGTCATTAGCTTTGTTAAGCTTGGTTTGGGGACATTCTAGAAAAAAAAAAAAAAAGCCTTATGAATAACAAGAATCAAGAATAACAAGATTCATAACTGATAAAATAACTCTATTATATGACCTAACACAAAGAGCACATGTTTTGGAGTCACTCAGTTGTGAATTCAAACCATAATTCTGCCATTTACATCTTCTAATAAGGTGAGGATTATGAGAGATGATACAGATATCCTCAAAATATTACTCCTCTTACCTCTAATTATTATATAAATACCATGATATCTATTAGATTACTTTCTTAAGCAAAATAACCCAGAACAAAAATTTATCCCTAGGTAGTTTACAGTATGGCTGAAAAATCTAACATCAAGAAATTTAAATTAATTACATATTATTTTCTGAAATTTGTTTGCACTGGAAAATAGAGAATTTATAATTCTAAATGTATACAATTTCTTTCTTTCTTTTTAAAGCAGAGATGACGTTCCACTATATTTCCCAGGCTGGTCTCAACTCCTGGCCTCAAATGATCTTCCCACCTCAGCTACCTGCGTAGCTGGGACTATATACATGCACCACCACAACAAGCTAAATTTCTACAATTTCTAATGTTCTTTTAATCTAACTATAGAGCCAAAGATAGAAGGAGAGGGAAAGCTCTCTCTTAAAAACTATATAATATGAATACAGTAAGTGTCCAAGAAAGAAAAAAAAAGAAACTGTATACTATGTGTTGTGCAGTTTTAAAACTGAAAGGCACCAAGGAGATTCCATGATTACTATAATTCATAATGAGGTCCATTAAAGATTTAGTTAAGTTTAATTATTATAAAAGTCATGTTAATATTATATAAAACACACAGTAAGACTACTTACCCATATAAACCTTCACCAAATTTCTAATTTCCTCTATTGTGGGTAAGCTTTTCCTATCACTATTTATTTTCCAGCCCATTCTTTTTAGCCCCCATCCCCTCGAAGCTTTTACCAATCCTTTGCTGTTTACCAAAGTAAAAAAAAAAATTTTTTTAATTCAATTAGTGGGCAATCCCCTGAGGTACCCTTCCATTGCAGGAGCTTTTCTGTCCTCTCAATAAACCCTGCTTTCTCACTTTCAAAAAGAAATAAAAATAAAAATTCAATTAGTCATATTTCTATAAAATTGTTTCCTCTAACCAGCTTTCCATTACAACAAAAAACTACAGTATGTAGACCACTGCTAAATATTAAGAGTAAACACTATACAAAACTAGATTCAGAGTGAGAAAATTAATTTCACAAGAGAGCACTTTACCTTAGTATCAAAATCAAAGTCTTCATCATCTGAGGTAGGCCATGAATCATCAATTCCAGGTTTGCCAGAAAGTCTTTAGAGCAAAAATACACAAAAATGAATAAGTTCATTAAAAAAAAAATCTACCATTTCTTATTCAGGTGCCTCCTCCAAAACACAAAAACAAAAATCTGGTGAAGGACAGCTATCTGTATATTAAATGTTTCTGGATAATTAAAATTTGGCCTCTGTTTAGAAAAAAGTTTAGTTACCTATTGCTGCCTCTCAACTTATGAAATAGTCATGAAGACTCACCCTTAGTTCTATAATAGTGACTGCTAATATATTGGCAGAAGCTGAGTATAAACTGTCTTCACAAATTGTCTGTCCTGAAGGTTTAACTGAAAATCCAATTAATGGCTGACATAACTTTGGTTACCTAACTGAAACAAACTGGATAACCTAAAACATGGTGGAAAGATATACCACCCCTTCTCCATTATTTATCTCTGGCTCAAAAACTAATCTGTGTCACTTGAAAACGGCAGTCTTGGTTCTTCAGCATGGAAACCACTTACAGTCCCATTGCTTCTCTTTACCCTAAAAGAGAAGAGTCCTCTGAAACATTTGAAATGTTTGAAAGGTAAATGTACAAAAGTCAAAGAACAAATGTATATACTGTCATCGGAAATACTCTTCCCAGAGATCAAAACATTAGAAAAACCTTAGTAGAAAAACCTTTACCCAAGGAGAGTGATTGCTGGAAAAACAGAGTCCTGGTAGTTGTAACTCTATATCCTTACTTACTACCTAAATATCTGCCTTACTATAGGTTCCTACTTCCAGATACCCCTTCAAAAGCACTCAACAGCAGGCTCCAACCATCAAATCTTCAGCCTATGAAAGCACAGATTCCAGGAAGGATGGGCTCAAATGACCAAGAGAAGAGGCTCTCTATTTTCCTTCCAGAAAAAAAGCTAAATGGAGTCTCATCATTCGCCAAACACCTCCCACCCCCCACCCCACCCCCACTTAGGCAAGTTACCAACTACCCATCTGAAGCTCCATGCCTGATTTGCTAGCCAATGCTACCCTTGCCCTACCCTATGGGATAGTGTGGCCCAGGTCAGGTATCCCTTCACTTCTGATAGAAGGACATCAGCAAATTGGGAAAAGAGGTAGAGGGTAAAGGGATACCTGACCTGGGCCACAGATCTATGGAGTGCAGCTACCTCCAGCCCTCTAGTATACAAAAGCCACTCCTCTCTAATTTGGGGTTAAAGTAGATAACATCACATTCCTATCGGTTGTAGAGACTCTTCCTAGTGACTCAAGTTAGTTTAACTTTTTTTTTTAAAGAGAAGGTGGTTCGGATAGATTGGTTAATTGGCCTGTGATCACATAGTTAACAAGTAACTGACCCTCACTCTGTTGCACAGGCTGGAGCGCAGTGGTGCAATCATAACTCACTGCAACCTCAAACTCCTGGGCTCAAGCAATCCTCCCACCTCAACCTCCCAAGTAGCTGGAACTACAGGCACAGACCACCACATCGGCTCACTTATAAATTTTTGTACAGATGAAGTCTCACTACGTTGCCCAGGTCAGTATGGAATTCCTGACCTCAAGTGATCCCCCTGCCTTGGCCTCCCAATGTGCTGAGATTGGCTAGGAGCTACCATGTCTAGCCTATTTTAACATTTTTCAATAGAATATTAAAGTTTGCCAATGCTGAAGTTTGTCAGTTCCAACAATTAAACTGACAAAAAAGTAGCAACCTGCTCAGGACTGCCTTGAATCCTGTATTTTAATATGCTTTTCTAGATAACTCCCATCATCCTGTACGTCCTTCATTCCTACAATTTATCTTTATCAAATTTGGCATTAACCTCAATATTCTGATCTCTTCTAAAACGCTTCTTCCTATCCAACCCAGTGTTTCTCTTCAAACTTGGTCTTCTCCTACTAATTCCATTCTTATCTCTTCCATTAGGCTTGCTAGACCCACTCTCCTTTTCTACTATTAAAACACTCACGGTGTAATTTTTTTTTAAAAAAGGGGAAGAATACTGGGCTCTGAATTAAGGAATCTGAGTTCAAATCTCATTTCTGCTACCTAGTATACCCAAATAAGATACTTTAATATCTTTGACTATCAGGTTTTCCATATGAATAACCACTTGACCAGGATGTTAGGTATTTTTATTAGTCTCTAAAATTCCTTAAAATCCTGAAATTCTATGTGCTTTTGATTCTGTCTTTAGAAAAATGAGAAATACCTGGCAGAAATGGAGAAATATAATAGAACAAAAGAAACACCAAGAAAAGCAGAGAAGTAAAAAAAAATTAAAGATTATAGAAAAGTCTTGAAAGATGAAAAAAAAACTCTTTAAAAAAAAAAAAGAAAAAGCTTCACTGAAACTAGCATAAAGAAAAGCCAAACTGGGAAGTTAGTAAACAGAGAAATCAATTAGAAATAGCCTCTAAATAATGCTAACTATAAATAACATGGCCTCTACATAAATATCTTTAACTTACAGTAATATAATTCCTCTCTAGGACTTGTCTGGTCTTGCTTAGTAAAACCTATGGTCTTGGGGTCACAGCTAAGTGACATCTCTCCTAAAACCTTTGATGGTAAAAACAAGGTACTGGTTACTACTGCAATTTTCAAATATATTAGGACCAACTCTTGGGACTAACCTGACTTCTAAGGAAAACTCTAAATGAGAGTTAAAACATAACTAGATTTGACTTTCTGAATTGATCTGATTTGGATCTGCACCTTGATCCCAGGGATGCACAAATCTCTACCAATATACACTGAGGGGCAAGGATCTGGACGCCAGGCAGGCTAACAGTCAAATCATGGGTCAGCTACTTGCTAACTATAGGATCATCAGCCAAATAATCAATCTCTCTGAAGCACAGTTCCCTATTATTAAAAAGTAAGTTATAAATAGCACAGATACTTTGCAAAGCTGCGGTGATGACTATAATGAGATGATAAATGTTGAGCACATAATATGGGGTCTAGCCAAGAACATGCAACAGATACTGGTTTCTTTTCTTTGTATTCCTTAAGCTAAAGTATAAATTTTTTTTTAATCTGCAAAATCCTACCTGCTTAAGGAGTCTTCAGAACTTTCATCCACTATTAAAGAAAAAAGTAAAATACATTTTAATCAACAATAGAAAAATAAAGAATATTAAAAGCATAACACTGTTTATTTATTACAAAGTATTCCTCTGGGACCACACTTGGATACTGTACTCAAATTAATATCCTACATGAATATTCCATTAAATTCAACATGTATAAGAAAAAATTAGTCTTCCCTGCTGAATTGCTGCTCTTCTCTGTTCAACTGACAGTTTCCTATCCCTTCTTAACGTCCAGTTTAAATGCTAATGCACAACCTAGAAACCTATGAATCAACTGAGATTTCCCTCTGTCCCCTAACTTCTTACATTCAAAAATCACTAAATCATATTAACTGTACCTGTTTTCTGCCTCTGCTTTATATTTCTACTACCTCTGGAATATAAACATACTTATTTTATATGTATGTTTATGTTTGCATTACCTAGTTAAACATGGACTTTTATCTGGTCTCTTTCACCAGAAAAAAACCATTAATGTTGTTTCTTAAATGATAGAAATTTCTATGCAAAACAAATGAAAAAGACATAATGCCAAGAAAAAAGACCAACATTTTAAAATGAATAAACTGTAACTTCCTAACTTTATTTCATCATGAAAGCCTCATAATAGATTGCTACTACTCCCAAGGATTGGTGACAAGAAACTATGCCTTTCACTACTGCAAAAGCTTCCTTTTTCTCCTAGTCTCTTTTAGTGGATATCCTCCATCTATCCTCTATATGAGGGGTCGGCAAGATACAGGCCACAGGCAAGATTCAGCCTGCCATATAGTTTTCTAAATAAAGTTTTACTGAAGCAGTCATACTTATTTACTTACCTACCATCTATGACCGCTTCGATATTACAATAGCAGGGTTAAGTTGATATAACAAAGACCACATAGCCTAAAATGTTTACTATCTGTCCCTTTACCGAAAAAGCTTGCCAAACTCTGCTTTATACCATAACCAGATGCTCTAATACTCAGATCTAATCTTATGACTCTGCTGCTCAAAATTCTCCAAGAAATCCCTGAAACAAGCATTGCTGGCTCCCTACCCAACAGCCTTTCTATATGCTTTCTTACTGGAAAAACACAATTCTATTTGGACAGTTATCATCTAATATCCCTCACAGCTCCAAAAAGAGAAATGATTATTCTAAGCTAATCACAGTAATTACAATTGCTTCCCCAGTGACTGGTTTTAGGGATGAGCATGTAGTATAACCCAGCCAATATATTACAGGAAGTCCATTGCAAGCTTTTGAGTTTTCTCCCTATTTAAAAGAAACATGAAGAAAACCAGCCCTTCTAGCCAATAGATATTGTCTTGTGAGAACATGATGTTTGGAGCAGCTACTAATTAGCCAACTATGAAAAGAGACATGAACAAAACACTGCCAACAGCCCAGCTGAAGGAGAGACAAGTGGAATCTGATGATATCACTGAATCACAAACATCAACACTGCTTTCTACAGTCTTAGCCACTGCTAGGTTATCTAGTATTTGCAGCCAAAAATATTCTACCTGAGAATTTTCCCATGGCCTATAGGATAAGACCTACTCATTTCCATACTATTAAAAAGTCTTCCCTAAGCTTGCTGTAGCTAAGTATTCACCTCATGCTAGTCATTCCCTTATCACACTTTCTGAACTAGCAAAATTGAACTGCTTCTAAACTCTGCAAAACTCACTCAAGTGTCTCAGCTTTTACAGTTGCCATTTCTTCTGTCAAAAATGCAGTATTGTTAGATGTTTCTTCTGCCAAGAAGAAACGTTAAGGATGATCTTAACATTATTTCTTAAGATTTCATGTTATTTCTAAGGATAACAGATCATCCTTCTGCCTCCTTACCTGGCAAACTTATACTCACTCTGAAAACTTACCTCAAGTCCTACCCACTTTTTTAAAGCTTTCATTCCCCATCATGAACTTAAAGTGTCTGGTACATATTAAACATAATAAACATATAATAAATGATAATAATAAGTTCCCAAAGGGCATCTGGTACACAGAAGGTACTGAATAAAGTAGTAAATAATTAAAATAACAATGCTATAACAGCCCCTGACTGTATTTTTTAAATGTGTGTAATCTGCAACATTAGAAAATGCTTAGTATCCAAAACACCTGGTAGTGATTTATTAAGTAGACAAGTAAAAAAATGAATAAAAATTTTTTGAGCCAGGCTCGGTGGCTCAGCCTGTAATCCCCCGCCTTTGGGAGGCTGAGGTGAGTGAATTGCCTGAGCCCACGGGTTCGAGACCCGCCTGGGCAGGCGAGACCTCATCTCTACAATAAATTAAAAAATTAGCCGGGCGTGGTAGCGCACGCCTGTAGTTCCAGCTACTTGGAAGGCTGAGGCGGAAGGATTGCTGGAGCCCAGAAGGTGGAGGCTGCGGTGGCCAGGAGCGGCCACTGCACTCTAGTCTGGGCGACAGAGTGCGACTCCAACTCAAAAAAAAAAAAATTTTTGGTTTGTTTAAAAATTTCTTTCATTAAAAATTATTTCATTTATGTCAAGGTTTCCATTCAACAGTAGGCTATTTGGTTTTGGGGGTAAAAAGTTATATGCACATTTTGCACTGCAAGGGGATCAGTGCTCCTAATTCTCATGTTGTTTAAGGGTCAATGGGAATTAATATTCATTTACTAAACGCAAACCATTTATTATAAAAATTAGAAGATATAATTTTATAACAAGTCCAATTCATTATCCTGTGACTATAAAGGAAACATACAACACACTAACTTAAAAATCTTTCTTATTTACACAAAAATTTCACATAAGATTTTAGGAAATATAGTTAATCTTTTTTTCAGACAATACTGTTGGACATTATAAATTACCTAACTTCTTAAATAATTCTGAATTCTTGACTACAAAGAAAGAATTAAGAAAAAATATACATCCACTTAATTAATTTATTAATTGTTTTATTTTTGAGACAGGGTCCCACTGTCTCCCAGGATGAACTGTAGTTGCAAATCATGATACATTGTAGCCTTGACATCCTGGGTTCATGCAAACCTCCCGCTCAGCTTCCTGAGTAGCTGGGACTACAAGCATGTTCCACCACACCCACATAATTTTTAATTTTTTTGCAGAGGTAGCATCTTGCTATGTTGCCCGGGAGGATCTTGAACTCCTGGCCTCAAGAAACCCTCCCACTTTGGCCTCTCAAAATGCTGGGACTGCAGGTTTGAGCCACTGCAACCAGCCAACATGCACTTTACACACTGGTTATTTTAACTGCTCTTTTGTGATCAAGACTGCCTTATTCTTACTTTTTTATCCATGGTAGGAACATAAAGAATAATTCATTATTAGAAGTCTCACCTGAATTACTATTTTGAGAAGGATTTTTAGGCATCTCTTCTTTATATTCAGAAATCAGTTGGCGTTTGCTATATATAAAAAAGTAACAAAATTATTATTTTAATATTGATATGAAAAACAATTACCAAACATCTTAAATTCTGAGACTATTTCAGGCAATGTCAGAGCTAATATTAGAATCTTAATTATCCTATACATTTCAAATGTGTAAGCTCTACAAACTCTTTCAGCTTCCAATTAAAGAAGAAAAAAAGTAAGGAAAGTAGTCATGAATTGAGGGTAGTATAGCTCAGCAAAGTAACTAAAGTTAGCTTGACATAATAAAGAATGTCCTGAACTAGCCGAGTGTGGTGGCTCACACCTGCAATCCCAGCACTTTGGGAGGCAGAGGCGAGAGGACTGCCTGAGCCCAGGGATTCAAGACCAGCCTGGGCAACTTACTGAGACCTCATCCCTACAATAAGTCAAAAATGAGCTGGGTGTGGTGGCAAGTGCCTATAGTTCCAGCTACCTGGGAAGCTGTGGTAGAAGGATCTAGCTCTGAAACCAACAGCTATTTGTTCTTGGACAAGTTGCTTCTCTTAGGCTCAATTTCTCGTCCTCAAAAATAAGGATTTTCCTCCTTTATTTCACTACATTTAACAGTTGTTCTAATAACTTAGAAATATAACATTTTTTAAATGCTCAGAGAAACAGCGAAACAATAGAATAACTTGATTAATGAAACTATTTTGGAATCCCAAATAAAACTCAAGGTGTGTTTTTCCACAGGTTCTAAAATTCAAATGTTGCAGTTGTCAGAAAATATTACTAAATCTAATCTGGTTATTAGTTGTTGTATTCCTCGTGGCTTATAATTCAGGGCCTCTCAGCTATTTCATGATCTGTAACAAAGCTTATGTATACATACATTATCTCATTAAATCTGATAACATAATTGTCCACTATTGTATTGAGCTAATCAATCACACCAAAGGCAGAAAACTAACGGATGTTAAGATCTGCCTTGAACTACTAATGAATCCATCTCTACCTACTCAAACTCTGAACCAGTAGATCTTTGTTAGAATAATGCTTAATCTTCATGTTCATTTCCAACTGACATGGAAGACAAAGCTCTACATTTATTTTATTTAGATTCTATGAAAGAGATTCAAGCTAACATTTCTCATTTTCAAGATAACAACTATCAACATATTTGCACACAATATCTCACAAGTCACTCAGCTCCATTCTCATCACATAGATCACTTAACAAATATTTTTGTAGTGAAAATCACAATTTCAATATTGGGTATCAGTTAGTCTGCTTTGACTCAGTTTCCTTGGAGCTAGTCAGTAACTAGTCAAATGACCTTTTGGGAATTGTAAAACATAGAATGCTTCATAATTTGCATGTCATCCTTGCACAAGGACCATGCTAATCTTCCTGTATTGTTTCAATTTTAGTATATGTGCTGCCAAAGAGAGCACAAAGTCTGTATTTATATGTGGATACTGAAGAGTCATGGATGAGATTTAGCACTGTTAAATTCAACTAACCTACTTTAGATTCAGAGAATTCTGTCCAATGGCTACCTTGTGAGGTAGAACTTGAAAATATTTTTAAAACTTGAGATGGAGATGCAAGTAGGTTGGGATATTTTCATTGTTATGGACAATTTGATCACTTGAAGGGCCGCCTGCAAGTTGGTGCCCACTACTCTGAGGAAGGACGATATGGGACCTTCCACTACCTAAGAAAAGGTGCTACACAGAATATAAAGGGACCTCGGGCTACAGATCTGGTATCACAGAAAAAAGTAAACTCTGATCTTTTCCTGCAAAATTATTTGAACCTCTCTGACAGTTTAGAACAATCCCAACTAATATATGCTAGAGAAAAGACAAGCTAAGACTACAAAGGATAACTTACCATGAAGGTAAAGGCTAAGTTTAGGCTAAGATGTGGGTTCTATATAAGGTGTGGAGTTTGGGGAAAGGGTGAATTTGCTCCCTATTTGTTTGGCTAAAGACAGGAGGACCAGCTGTAAGGGTACTGGTACTTTGAGAACATAAGTGTGAAAAAAAATGTGTAATTTGAAGTTGAAGTATGTAACACCATGAAGAATCAGTAAGGGCATCCTGGTAGCAAAGGTCAATGATTACCAGACTACAGAACCAGTTTCAATTGCAACAATGCAGCAGCAGAATCAACAGAACTGAACGATTATAATGTCTTTGTTTTCTCCCTCCTTCTGACTTGTAAAAAAGGACTGTCTTCCTTGGACTTGGGTTCTTAAAAAAATCAAGGAGGAGGGTATAGAAGATAGCCCCCCAGGTAAAAATACAAGATTTTCTACTATACTGGACATTTCAGGACCCAAATAACTAATTAGAAAAACCAGGGCAGCCAGGGATAGTGGCTCACACCTGTAATCCCAACACTTTGGGAAGTGGAAGTGAGAGGATTGCCTGAGACTAGGGGTTTGAGACCAGCCTGGGCAACTTAATGAGATCTTGTCTCTAAAATAAATCAAAAAATTAGCCAGGCGTAGTGGCACGCATCTGTAGTTCCAGCTACTTGGAAGGTTGAAACAGAAGGATCACGTGAACCCAGCAGATTGAGGCTGCGGTGGCCATGAGCATACTACTGCACTCCAGCCCAGGCAACAGAGTGAGACTCTGATTCAAAAAAAAGGAAAGAAAAATCAGGGCCAGGCGTAGTGGCTCAAGCCTGTAAACCCAGCACTTCGGGAGGCAGAGGAGAGAGGACTGCCTGAACCCAGAGGTTCAAGATCAGCCTGGGCAACTTGGCGAAACCTCGTCTCTACAATAAATCAAAAAATTAGCTGGGTGTGGTGGCACGCACCTGTGGTTCCAGCTACTTGGAAGACTAGGGTAGAATGATCACCTAAGCCCAGAAGGTCAAGGCTGTAGTGGCCACAAGTGTGCCACTGCACTCCAGCCTGGGCAACAAAGTGAGACTCTGACTCAAAAAGAAAAAAAAAATCAAAGCTGTGACACTGTCTTTATCCCACGTATAGGGATTATACTTGGAATGAAATGGATAATGTTGGAAACCCTAAGCCCAAGGGTCTTAAAAGTCCTCAGACAAAGAATTCTATACCCTTTGCTACTTATAACTAGTCTAGCCTTTTACTTGCTTTCTACCTGATGAAGTGGACTAACTTAATGCTATTCCTAAACTACCTGAATCAAGCTATGAAATCTCCCCTGATGCATAAGATGCAATAGTTAAATTACTTTAAACCCCAACTAGTATTAACTAGCCTTTTAATGTTAAAACCACTAGCAACAGCATAATCTTCTGCAGTCCATCCATAGATATCTTAAGAAAAGACAGAAGTACGTTGCTGAACTTCACGTATAGCCAGACTATACTCAATGATTCATAATGTACAGGAAGCACAAGGACTGTTCTAAAATAACAGAGAGACAACTTCACCCTTAGGAACTTTAATAAAATTATTCAAATAGCTAATTTGATATATTTTACCAAGTTAACATCTTGCCTGTCTGTGTAGAATTAACCATTTACATGTACTAACAGACATAAGCATCTTGGATGCTCAAGAGCTCCTCTTTGTAAATCACACCAAAGCTAAAAGGAAGCCTCTTGTCACACTTGGATATTGCATAGTAGAGGTTGCTAATTTAAAGTCCTTCGATGGGCAAGAAACTATGCTGAGGCCATAAATGAAGAATTTTCCATTTCTTCCCTAGACTGATACAATATTTTGTGATTCAAAGTTAGTTAGGGGTCAGATGAGCAGACTTAAAACAATATTAGTAATCATGGTAACGATAGTAATCATAGCCGGGCTCGATGGCTCAGCCTGTAATCCCGCGCCTTTGGGAGGCTGAGGTGAGTGGATTGCCTGAGCCCGCGGGTTCGAGACCCGCCTGGGCAACTTGGCGAGACCTCATCACTTCAATAAATCAAAGAATTAGCCGGGCGTGGTAGCGCACGCTTGTATTTCCAGCTACTTGGAAGGCTGAGGCGGAAGGATCGCCAGAGTCCAGCAGGTCAAGGCTGCGTTGGCTGGGAGTGGCCACTGCACTCCAGTCTGGGTGACAGAGTGAGACTCCAACTCAAAAAAAAAAAAAAAATAGTAAACATAGTAGTTTCAATTAATAATGCTGATAGGCATGTGCTAGGCACTAAATTAAATGCTATATGTTTAATCTTACACACAACCACCATTGAAGGATATATTATTATCCTCCTTTTCATATCAGAAAGCATATTCAGTGATAAGTAATGTCCCCAAAGTCACACACCTAGCAAGTAGGAAAGACAGGAATAAACCCAGTCTTGTGAGAATCTAAAGTCTATCTCTTTCCTCTTTATCACCCACCTATGATGTGTCTTCAGTAAAGGAAAAGTTTATCCAGTTTAAGCTCCTCTCTTAAAAAAAAGTTTATCCAGTTTCCTCCCTCTGCCCTTACCAATTAAAAATAAACACATCAAAATATACTAGAAATGAAAAAGGAAAAAATGATGAATTCACAGTTTCTGGTAATAGCAATTAATAGTCACTTGGGGAGTAACTTAATATCAATATTCTTTAAAGAAAGGAACTTAAAGCAAAGTGTCATCCAAAAGACAAAATGATTTTCAACTCCTATTTATGTTTAAAATATGATTTTTAAAGGAAAATAAGGAGAGGCTAGAAATATACTATGAAAGTATTAAATTCAATATTGAGTCATAAAGAAAACTAAATGTTAAAGTCCACACTTTACAAAACTAATAAAACTAGTATGAAATCCCTTTAGCTAATATAAAATCATATGACCAAAAAAACAGATTACAAATAACAAATCTCAATCATTATTACAGGAGATGATGAGGCCAGGCAAGGTGACATACACTTGTAATCCCAGCACTGTGGGAGGCCAAGGTAAGACGACTGCTTGAGCCCAGGGGTTCGAGACCAGCCTGGACAACATAGTGAGTGAGCCTTTGTCTCTATGAAATGAAAAATTAGCTGGGTGTGGTGGCATGCACCTATAGTCCCAGCTATTCAGGAGGTTGAGGCAGGAAGATTGTCTGAATCCAGAAGGTTGAGGCTGCAGTGAGTCGTGATCTTGCCACTATATTCCAGCCTGGGAAACAGAGGGAAATTCTGACTCAAAAAAAAAAAAAAAAGAGACGATAAATCCACTATATTATTATTCTTTATGTTGCCTAATCCAAGTAATTGCTTTTCTGCCCAACTAATGATTTGTGTTGATATTTTTCACCATATCCCCAAAATTATAAGTTACTCTTCTTACTGATTTATTTAAGTCAGGGTCTTACTCTGTTCTCCTGCCTGGAGTGTACTGGCATGATTCCAGTTCACCCCAGTCTCAAACTCCTGGGCTTAAGTAATCCTTCCCCTCAGCCTCCTGAGTAGCTGGACTAGAGGTATGCACTACCACGCCAGGCTAACTTTTTGGTTTTCTGCAGAGATGAGGTCTCACTATGTTGTCCAGGTTGGTCTCAAACTCCCGGACTCAAGCAATCCTCCCACCTCAGCCTTCCAAAGTGCTGGGATTATAAGCATGAGCCAGCCAGCCTTATGTACTATTTTTGACTTGAGTGACTGCTCCTATCCTAGAACAAACTCAGGTTTAAAAAAAAAAGAACTAACTACTGTACCTTTCCAACTTATCAACTGCTTTCATATTTGCTTTTTTCTTTATTAAATATTCCACAATTTGCTGGTTTTTTCCATTTACAGCAAGTAAAAGTGGTGTGAGGTCATCCTGTAAAACAGTAAAAAACAATTTATAATTCACAGAATTACATATTTCCCGGGGAAACTGAAAATCTTATCTAAGATCCTATGAACTTAAACTTGTAATATGGAAAGTAAATAAAATACAGTCCCTTCCTTATCACTCCTCTATGCTTTTCCATGTATTGCTCCTTCATTCTGAAACACCCTCCTCTGCCTCACCACATTCACTCTGGTCATCTCCAAAATTCACTACTGTATAAACATTTAGTGGTTCCAAAAATCTTTGCTTCTATCACAGCATTTATCATGGTATACTATAATTATTTTATTGCCTCCCATCTAATACAAGAGCTTCTTAAGTGTAGGGCATATTTTTAATTCTATATTCCCAAGTCTTAAGACATTTAAGTATTTCTTATTAAATTAATGATCTACATTATCTCTACAGCAGTGTTTCTTAAACCATATTACAAAGAATATCTATTTTATCAGGCAAGGCTTGGTGATTCATGCCTGTAATCCCAGCACTTTGGGAGGCTGAAGCAGGAGGACTGTGTGAGCCAAGGAGTGTGAGAAAAAAAAAATTAAAATATTAGCCATCCATGCTGTCACACACCTGTAGTCCCAGCTACTTGGGAGGCTGAGGCAGAAGAACTGCCTGGGCTCAAAAGGTCAAGGCTGCGGTGAGCTATGATCGTGCCACTTCACTCTAGCTGGGGACGGAGTAAGACTCGGGGGAAAAAAAAAAAAAACCTTGGAATTTCCTGAGTTATTTATAATTCATGAACTCCTTTTGATTACATCTAGATTTTTGCTGATGAGGTGATTTAAGATGGAGACCCTGACTCAAAAAAAAAAAAACAACAAAAGAATATAAACTCTGTCAGAAGAACTGCACCCCAACAGAAAGATTCCACAATCATCTATGTTTAAGGCATACTAGAAAACTGCAATATATGTTCAGTATTCAAACTTTGCCTAATCCCTATGTGACAATACTTTTTTGTGGCAAACATAAACATTTAAGGAATCGGTTTCAGGGATACAGTTTTGAGAGCTTTTCAATAAAGTGGTGGTTTCCTCCATATAAGATCATATGACCAAAAGGTAATACAAACTCGCTAGATCCTCTTCTATCAATGGTATCAGGATGCCAGGCGCCAATGTCAGGCACTTCTGCTCCAAATAGGTCACTAATGACCTGGTTCCGAATGTAAAGAGATAGGCTTCAAATGAATTTCGACTACTTATTACTAATGGTCCATGGGATTTCTCTTATTAAAAAATGATGCATTTTTATCTCAGCTGTTAGTAAACCCAGTCTGAAATTTTATTCTCAATTGTGATGATACTCCTAGGACCCTAATGCAAATCTACTTTTTAAAATCCATTTTTAGTCCAAATTCCATTTTAATTGCTACTTAAATTATTTTTTATATTAGGCAAAATATAAATCAGAAATAAAAATGCAACAGTTTATCAATAAAAATTCTAATACTAATCTACATGGATTATTTTTAGAATAAAGAAAACCATTACATCACTCACATTCTTAAGGGATAATGCTGAGAAGAAAGATACAATATTGTCTGCAACATGAATAACCTATCCAACTATAACAGGATTAGCCTAAAGAGGCTTACAGGGATTCTAATAGGGGGCTGATTATTTACTATATATATAAAGAGTTGTTTTTTAAAAAAACCCAACTGCTAAATTCTAAAATTGAACCCCATTGCTTAAAGATTAACATAAACTATATTATAAACAAACAAATTGTCTTGAAACCTTGAAATCTTTGCTATAACACAAAAGTTGCAAAATGAAATACTTACATAGGCAAAGTAGGTGACCTGACAAGTACCCTGCATGGGAACAGTGGGGATATGGAGAACACATGCCTCGTCTCTGCACAGCAAACAAGCCACAGAAACACAGGCTCAAGGGACACCTGAAGTCCAGATTTCTGTATTCGTCTCCTAAATTTCATATGTTGACTCAATTTATGGTGAAAACTAAATATACCCATGGGTTACATTTAGACTACAGCCTTTATTTTTATGTTTGCTATAGATGTGTTTCCAAATGGTGGTGTCTAAAGCAAGTATTTGCATGTAAAATCCTTCCCATTTTAGTATCACATGCTTTATCAAAAAATCAGGACCAAACATGTAATAAAAATTGCTATTATGATTTATAATTTCCACTTCAAGAATTTTTTTAACACGTATTCATTATCTATTTGCACTTAATTTCCTCAGATTGCTAACCAAATGGATAATTAGTTCATAGGACTACTGAAACGAAAGTATTTTTTTAAATTTCCACCTTTATTCTTACTAACTTCATGGTTTTCACTGTATACAAACTGCCATCCTGATTATGCCAAAGCTGTATGAACTAAACAGATATATGAGATAGTCCATAATACAACTTCAACTAAAAAAAAATAAAAACCTGGCTGGCTTCAGTGGCTCAGCCTATAATACCAGTACTTTGGGAAGCCGAGACAAGTGGATTGCCTGAGCCCAAGGGTTCAAGACCAGCCCAGGCACCTTGGTGAGACCTCGTTTCTATGATAAAATAAAAAAAAATTAGCTGGGTGTGGTAGCCTGCACCTGTAGTTCCAGCTACTCGGAAGGCTGAGGTGGAAGGATTGCTGGAGCCCAGCGAGTCAACACTGTGGTGGCCATGAGTGTGCCACTGCACTCCAGTCAGGATGACAGAGTGAGATTCCAACTCAAAAAATAAAAATAGATTAAAAATTTAAAAAGGCTCAAGATTTGCTCCTATTCTAATTTAGAAAACCTTGCTTGTAATAAACATTTGTTAACCTAATCATCTGAATGATAAAAAAGAGACATGACATCCTGAAAGGGTCAGCTTCTACCTATTGAAAGTTAAACAAATTTCTAAAGATCCTCTGAGTGACAGTGAATGATTAATGGTTGAAAGGAAAAATTATGTTACTCTGTAAACTAATAGATATTGCCAATAATAATCCTTTTAACTTTCCAACCACTGAAATAGAGAAAAACGGATAAAAGTCAGGCTAACATTATTGAAAAGGAGAGATTTAAAGGAAGTAGCACCTGCATTTGTCTCCTAAATTTCATATGTTGACTCAATTTATGGTTTAAGTTTCAGAGATATGGAAATTCATATGTTACACTTATTTATTCAGTGGCTTTTAATTAAGAGTGTATCAGGATCTCAAGGAAATTGTAGTTGTTGTTGTTGTTGTTAGAGACAGGATCTTGCTATACTGCCCAGGGTGGACTCAATAAAAGAAAGAAAAAGCTGTGGCTTCTAACGCTTCTTTGAGATTATCAATATTTACAGTAAAATCACAGATAAGTTATTTCAAAATATTTTTACTCAGGGAATCCTTGAGCTTCCAAATATGAAAAATCGACGCTTACACATGAGAGGGGACCCCAAAAAACCAATGTTATCTTTTGAAGGGCAGGCCCCGTGTAGTACACTCAGATTTTGTTCCTTTGAATCAAACCGCCAACCAAAGTTTTTATCTGGAATTATTGATAAGGTCGCATTACAACTTGCAGAGTCATGGCAAACAGTTATGGCAAACAGGTAGCTGGTTCTTCCACCATGATGACATACCTGCCCACACCATGCTTAGTGTTCAGCAGTTTTTGAACAAAAGTGGCATGACCTCCATGTCCCTTTCCCTATTCACCTGACCTTGCCCTGAGTGACTTTTTTTGTTTCTCGGATGAAAAAAGTCCTCAAAGGGAAATGTTTCGCCAGTGTGGAAGAGGTGAAAGAAAAAATGGCAGAGGCACTGAAAGGCATCAAAATTGACAAGTTCAAAAACTGCTTTGAGCAGTGAAAAAAGCATCTTGATATGTGTATTGCATCAAGCAGAGAGTACTTTGAAGGTGACTGAAGTTTAAACATACAGGAATAAATACACAATTTTTTATAAATAAATTTCAGGGTTTTTTGGGTCCCACTTGTATGTCAATGTTAAAACAAATTCACTTCAAATATTTTGAAAAAAAAAGTTCATTGCTCCATACCTTGTTTTTCACTTCAATATTAGCATCGTATGAAAGCAATTTTGCTGCTATTGATAAATCCTCATTATAGACAGCATAGTGGAGAGCAGTGTTGCCATGGACATCCATAAGGTTTGGATCAGCACCATGTTCTAGCAGAATAGTTGCACATTCCTCTTCCTGGCATTGTACAGCCTGTCAGTATTCAACCAAGAAATAGATCATAAATTCTAGAAACTCAAAATAAACATTCCACAAGTTTTGCCAGCTAGATATAGTTAAATGAGATAAATTCATCTTTATTCTATGTTTTTGAATCAAATCCACCTCACGCTAATAGTCGGCTACTACATACCTTTATCAGAGCTGTCCTATTTTCACTGTCACAGACATCAAGCTGGCATTTCCTGTCCACCAGGAGAGTGACCACTTCTGGATGGCCATTAGCACAGGCCAAATGTAGAGCAGTCCTATGAAAGTGAGAGGACGTTTTAGGAAATTGTAGTATACTGTCTTAAACCATACAATGATTCATATAACTATAACATTAAATAGGCTCAAGCCTGTAATCCCAGCACTTTGGGAGGCGGAGGCAAGAGGATTGCCTGGGTCTAGGGGTTCCAGATCAGCCTGGGCAACTGGGTGAGACTTCATCTCTACAATAAATCAAAAAATTAGCTGAGTGTGATGGCACATGCCGTTGGTTCCAGCTACTTGGAAGGCTGAGGCGGAAGGATCGCCTGAGCCCAGCAAGTCAAGGCAGCAGTGGCTGTAAGCGTACCACTGCACTCCAGTCTGGGCAACAGAGTGAGACTCAGTCTCAAAAAAAAAAAAAAAAATTAACTAATATACTATTCCTCTGCCTTCAGAACAGCTATTTCCTTTCTGAAAAAAAAAATACAATATTTATTTGCTCTTATTCACTCATTAATGAAAGAGCAGCCTATTTGAATAGAAAAAGCTTGGCCTTTGAATTAAATTCAACTTGGGACTGAATCCTATCTTAAGCTCTGTTTCTCACTAACACTTAGCCTTTCTGTGCCTCAGTTTCCTCATCAATAAAAAGAAAATGAAAATAGTAGTTGTGCCACAGGACACCACTGTGATACTTAAATAAAAATCTATGTAAAGTATTTATAACAGTTCCTAGCACAAATAACAGCTCAATAATTGTTAGCTATTATAAATATTATTACTTCTTAACAAAGCCATTATAATTAAATAAAATGATATAATCCTACCTACTTTGCAGTACTTTTAAAAATTAGAGATAACACTGTATTTCGATGATTTTAAGATGCTTATATTCTCACATTTTAACATCTTCAATACTGTAATGACACTTGTAATTCATGTTTTATTACAACTATAATTGGCAGCATTTTAAGAATTATCTGATAAATAAAATATTGAAGCATCACACATCCATGGTGTCTTACATTAAATGAAATATGGTCCATAGGGCCAGGTGGCTCATGCATGTAATTCTAGCACTTCGGGAGGTTAAGGCAGGAGGATCACTCTAGCCCAGGAGTTTGAGACAAGCCTAGGCAAAATAGCAAGACCTCGTCTACAGAAAAATAAAAAAATTAGTAGGGTGTAGTGGCACATGCCTGTAGTCCCAGCTAACCAGGAGGCTGAAGCAGAAGGATCACCTGAGCCCAAGAGGTTGAGGCTCCAATGAGTTGTGATTGTGCCACTGTATGCCAGCCTGAGCGACAAGAGTGAGAACCCAACTCAAAAAAAAAAATATGGTCTATAAAACAGACCCATGAGTGCTCTGGTCATATGACTGGCAGTTAAATAAATCTTAGTACTAAAAAAGTAACTGAAATAACAATTTTTTAAAATTTTTATCTAAACAGCTTTAGGGGTACAAAATGGTTTTTGGTTACTTGGAAGCATTGTATAGTAGTGAAGAAGTATGTGCATCAAGTGTACCCACCACATCCACTAGTGCACACAGTATCCAATAAGTGATTTTTCATTCTTCCCCCACTTACTACCCTCCCCCTTCTGAGTCTCCAATGTCCATTATACCATTCTATATGCTTTGGCAGACCCATAGCTTAGATCTCATTGATAAGTGAGAACATTCAGTATTTGGTTTTCCATTCTGCATTACTTCACTTAAGATAATGGTTTCTGGCCTGGTTCGGTGGCTCAGCCTGTAATCCCAGCACTTTGGGAGGCCGAGCAAGTGGGTTGCATGAGCCTGAGGATTCAAGATCAGCCGAACTTGGCGAGACCTCGTCTCTACAATAAATAAATAAATAAAATTAGCTGGGCATGGTATTGCGCACCTATAGTTCCAGCTACTTGGAAGGCTGAAGCGGAAGGATCCCTGGAGTCCAGTAGGTTGACGCTTTGGTGGCCGTGAGTATGCCACTCACTCCAGCCTGGGCAACAGAGTGAGACTCCAACTTAAAAAATAAAGATAATGGTTTCCAATTCCATCCAACTTGCTGCACAAAGACATCACTTCATACTTTTTTATGGCTGAATAGTATTCCATGGTATGAA
The DNA here is from genome assembly GCF_000164805.1 of Carlito syrichta. NCBI lineage: Eukaryota > Metazoa > Chordata > Mammalia > Primates > Tarsiidae > Carlito > Carlito syrichta. Next base: position 119,376 of record NW_007251770.1, read on the forward strand.
TACAACTATGATTTGTGCTATGATAAACATGTGAGTGTAGGTATCACCTTTGTATAATGACCTATTTTCCTTTGGGTAGACATCAAGTAGTGAGATTGCTGAACTGAATAATAGATCTAATTTTAGTTCTTTGAAAAATCTCCACACTGATTTGCATAGTGGTTGTACTAATTTACATTCCCACCAACAGTGTATAACCCTTCACTTTTCACTGCATCCACATTCACATCTATTGTTTTTTTTTTTAAATGGCCATTCTGACTGGCACAAGGTGGTATCTCAATGTAGTTTTTACATTTCCCTGATGATTAGTGATGTTGAGCATTTTTTCATATGCTTGTTGATCAGTTGTATATCTTCTTTTGAGAGATGACTGGATTTTTTTGAGTTGAGGTCTAGGCTGGAGTGCAGTGGCATAATCACAGCTCACCACAGCCTTGATCTCCTGGGCTCAGGGGATCCTTCCACCTTAGCCTCCTGAGTAAGGACTACAGGTATGCACCATCATGCCTGGCTAATTTTTTTTATGTTTTTGTAGAGACAAAGCCTTGCTATGTTGACTAGGCTGGTCTCAAACTACTGGACTCAAGCTGTCCTCTTGCCTTGGCCACCCTAAGTGCTGGAATTACAGACATGAGCCACTGGGCCCACTCGTTTGCTCACTTTTTAATAGGGCAATTTGTTTTTTCTTGCTAATTTGAGTTCTTTGTAGATTCTGGATATTAGTCCTTTGCCTGATGTATAGTTGGCAAATATTTCCTCCCATTCTGTAGGTTACCTATTTACTCTATTGAGTATTTCTTTTGTTGTGGAGAAGTTTTTTAATTTAATTAACTCTCACATATTTGTGTCTTTTGTTGCATTTGCTTTTGGGGTCTTAACCATAAATGATTTGCCTAGGACAAAGTCCAGAAGAGTTTTTCTTAGGTTTTCCTCTAGGATTTTTACGGTTCCAGGTCTGACATTTAAGTCTTTAATTCATCTTGAGTCAATTTTTTGTATATGGTGAGAGACAAGGATCTGGTTTCTTTATCCTGCGTGTAGCTATCCAATTTTCCCAGCACCATTTGTTGAATAGGGTGTCCTTTCCACAGTGTATGTTTTTGTTTTGTCAAAGATCAGTTAGTTGTAGGCATTTGGGTTTATTTCTGAATTTCCTATTCTGTTCCATTGGTCCATGTGTCCGTGCTTATACCAGTACCATGCCATTTAGGTTACAATAGCCTAGTAATATAATTTGAAGTTGGGCAATGTGATGCCTCCAGCTTGTTCTTTTTGCTTAGGATTGCTTTGACTATTCAGGCACTTTTTTGGTTCCATATGAATTTTAGGATTTTTTTCTTTTAGAATTCTGTGAAAATGACATTAGTAGCAGGTGCACTGAATCTATAGATTACTTTGGGTAATATGGTCATTTTAACAATGTTGATTCTTCCAATCCATGAGCATGGCTGTCTTTCCCTTTGTTTGTGTCGTCTATGATTTATTTCAACAGTGTTTTTGAAGTTCTTTTTATAGAGATTTTTTACCACCTTGTTTAAATATATTTCTAGGTATTTTATTTATTTGGCAGTTATTGTAAATGAGATTGAATTAGTGATTTGATTCTCAGCAAACAACAATTTTTAAAACAAAGTAATTTTTATTTTGATTTTCAAAAACCTAATTTAAGCCAAAGGACACTCAGGATTGAAGTGAATAGCTTGGCTTGTGTTATTCAATATGTAGATTTATAGAATGTATGCCAATCAGATATTTCCCACGATTAATATTAGTATGTAAAACTGTTAGAATTTTTCAAATGGCAGTTAAAATCTTTCTCTTATAATTGTCTATGTTCAGAAATGCTTGTTTGAAAGAAAAGCTTCAATTAAAATTAAGTAATAATACTCCTATCGTAAATCTCTCACTTGCTCAGGCTGGGCAGGTAAACATGAAGTTTTTAAGTGTGGAAGGGTCTAAAGAGATGGTAGAATATGTCTGCAACATATAGGTTTTCAGGTTATGTTTGATAAATGGATTGAAAGAATGGATAAATACAGTTGGGGAGTTCAATATTTTGTTTTTGTTTTTTTGAGTCAGGGTCTCACTCTGTCAACAAGGATGAAATGCAGTGGCATGACCACAGCCTTGACCTCTTGGGCTTAGGGGATCTTTCCACCTTAGATTTCCTAATAGCTGGGACTACAGGCAGGTGCCACCACACCCAGCCTATTTTTTGAATTTTTGTAGAGACAGAGTCACAATATGTTGTCTAGGTTGGTCTTGAACACCTGGCCCCATGTAATCCTCCTGCTAAAATTACAGGTGTGAGCCACCATACTTAGTCAAATTCAATATTTTTAAAGAAAATTCTTATAAAGCAAAGCAATACTTTCACAATAGTAAATCATTTATAGTTGCTACTTTATATTCCCATAAGGACACAACTAAAATAAAGTGATTAATCTATAATTGTTTGCATGTATAATAAATCTATAGATAATAGAAATAAGTATATAATAAAATGTATACATAATAAAACCTACAAGCACAGATAAAAAGATTCCCTTTACTTCTTTTTTTTTTTTTTTTTTTTTTTGAGTTGGAGTCTCACTCTGTTGCCCAGACGGGAGTGCAGTGGCTGCTCCCAGCCACTGCAGCCTCGACCTGCTGGGCTCCGGCGATCTTTCCACCTCAGCCTTCCAAGTAGCTGGAACTACAGGCGTGCACTACCACTACCCGGCTGATTTTTGATTTATTGTAGAGATGAGGTTTCGCCAAGTTGCCCAGGTAGGTCTCAAACCCGCTGGCTCAGGCAATCCACTTACCTCAGCCTCCCAAAGGCGTGGGATTACAGGCTGAGCCACCGAGCCCAGCTCCCTTTACTTCTGAAAAGAATAAAGTTGTCAGAAGATAGTAATCGACAGGAAAAAAATTTTTTAAATAGAAAGTAAGACATTTTTATCAGTGCAAAATTCATATTCCTGCTCTTTCAAAAAATTATTTTTACAAGAATTTTATACATGCTCATTGCAGAAATCATAAATAAGAGAAAGGGAAAATATTTCACCTATAATACAAATGCCTGGAAATAACTAATTTTATCGCATTTTATACATATTTTTAGCAGATACAAGACCACCATCTGTGTGTATGTATAATCAAGCTGATTTTTTTCTCACTTGATGTATAAAAATACATCTTTGCATGTCAACATACTTCTCTATGCCACCTTCACATATTCCATCCTATGCACTGAAATGTATTTATAAAATCCATTTTATGGGTTCTTATAATACATTGCTATTTTAAACAGTGCCGAGAAAAATAAATTACATATATCTCTAATTATTTCCTAGGAATATTTTAGTTTGATGGAATTGATGGGTAAAGGACATACACATTTCTTAAATGTAGCACTCACCACCAAAGTGTCTATTTGAAAAGTCATCAACAACTTAAATTTTAAGCAGCAGTATAAGTAGTACAGCTCTTCATCCTCACAAACTTTGTGGATAGAAAAAAACAGTATTTAATTCCTCTTTTAAGTTAAATTCCTTTTCTTACCAGGAACACTAAATATTTTTTCCTATGTGCAAAGATCACTTTTAGATCTGCAAAAAAGTACTTTGCCCAATTTTGAATTAGAGTTCTTTTTTTGTTGTTGATTTGAAAGAATTATCTGTAAAATGAAGACTTTTTGTTTTGGGGAGGGTTTGAGTTGGAGTCTGTCACCCAGACTGGAGTGCAGTGGCACGCACACTCACAGCCACCCCCAGCGTAAACCTGCTGGGCTCTGGCAAACATTCCACCTCAGCCTTCCAAGTAGCTGGAACTACAGGTGTATGCTACCGTGCCTGGCTAATTTTTTTTTTATTTTATTGTAGAGACGATGTCTCACCAAGTTGTCCAGGCTAGTCTCGAACCTGCAGGCTCAGGCAATCCAGTCGCCTCAACTTCCCAAAGTGCTGTGATTACAAGCTGAGCCACCAAGCCCGGCCATGAAGACATTTTTAAGATGGTGTATATGTTGCAAATATTTGGCAAGTATTTCTTTATTTTGTTAACTTTTTACAGCAAATTTTAATTTTATTTTGCAAATCAACCTTCAGAATGTTTGCTTCTGAGGTCATTCCTTGAAAGGACTTTGTCAACATAAAAAATGTATCTGTTCTAACAAGCATTTATGGCCTGGAGGTGGGATGATTGTTTGAGGCCAGGAGTTCGAGATCAGCCTGGGCAACATAGAATTAAACAAATAAAATAAAAATTATCCAGGCATGGTGGCATATGCCTGTAGTCCTGGCTACCGGAGAGGCTAAGGCAGGAAGGAATACCTGAGTCCAGGAGTTGAAGACTACAGTAAGCTATGACTGCACCACTGCACTCCAGTTTGGGCAACAGAGTGAGACCCTATCTCTTAAAAAAAAAAAATAGGTATTTGTGTTTTCTTCTGGTACTTTTCTCATCTTGAATATTTAATTTTTTGAAAACTGGGGTCTCACTCTGCTGCCCAGGCTGGAGTGCAGTGACATACTCACAGCTACCACGGCCTGGACCTGCTGGGCTCATGCAATCCTTCAGCCTCAGCCTTCCAAAAAGCTGGAACCACAGGGTTGTGCCACCATTCCTGGCTAATTTCTGATTTACTGTAGAGATGAGGTCTGGCCATGTTTGCCCAGGCTGGTCTCGAACCCCTGGGCTCAGGCAATCCTCTCGCCTCTGCCTCCCAAAGTGCTTGGGATTACAGGCATGAGCCACTGCACCTGGCTGTGTATTTAAATTTTTAAATCTATATTCCAACTGGGCTCAGTGGCTCAGCCTGTAATCCTGCGCCTTTGGGAGGCTGAGGTGAGTGGATTGCCTGAGCCCGCGGGTGACCCGCTGAGGCTGCGAGACCTCATCTCCATGATAAATAAAAAAAAAAAAAAATCAGCCGGGCGTGGTAGCGCATGCCTGTAATTCCGGCTACTTGGAAGGCTGAGGGGGAAGGATCCCCGGAGACCAGCAGGCGAGGCTGCGGTGGCCAGGAGCAGCCACTGCACTCCAGTCTGGGCGAACAAGTGAGACTCAAATTCAAAAAAAAAAAATCTATATTCCATCTGGAGCTTATTTTGTGATATAAAAATCTAGCTCTAAACGGATAGCAGGCATTTACTTATGAATAATTCATCTTTTCTACTAATATGAAATGTCACTATTATTAAATTTTAAATTCTTTCTTTCTTTTTTTTTTTTTTTTAAAGTCGGGGTCTCACTCTGTCGCCCAGGATAGAGTGCAGTGGCATAATCTTGGCTCACTGCAGCCTCAACCTCAACCTCAACCTTCTGGGCTCAGAAGATCCTACTGCCTCACCCTCCTGAGTAGCTGAGATTACAGGCATGTACCCCAAGCCCAGCTAATTTTTTTTATTTTTTGCAAAGACAAAGTTATTTCTGGATTTTCTATTCTGTTCTATTCGTTTATCTGTCTTTCAGTTGTTAGTAAACAATTAATCTGTGGAAATTAATACCAAATTTTGATATCTAGAAGGGCACGCATTTGCTCACTCCAACACAAAAATTTTCTTAATGTCATTACAATGGTAAAAGACAGCATTTTCAAACTTTGATATTTTTATTTGGTTTATGCAAAATTGGTAAATATAGAAAGAGTTCATTATGTTGAGAAAAATGAGTCTTTCTATTCAAGAACATGGAACCATCTTTTCACTTCAAAGTTTCTTTCTAAGGTCCCTTAGTAAAAGAACATATAAATATAGGTATATATTGATATACAATGGATATTAGAGGTTATCTGAAAAATGTTTAACCCAGAAGTTGATACACTATAGGAATTATTTCTCTCATTATGCATCTTTCTATAATGTAAACAGTATAACATATGCCAGGTGTGGTGGCTCATGCCTGTAATCCCAGCACTTTGGGAGGCCCAGATGGGAGGATCACTTGCGTCCAGGAGTTCGAGACCAGCCTGGGCAACAAAGTGAGACCCTGTCTCTACTTTAAAAAAAAAAGGGCCAGGCACAGTGTTTCAGCCTGTAATCCCAGTACTTTGGGAGGCCGAGTCAAGAGGATTGTCTGAGCCTGGTGGTTTGAGAACAGCCTGGGCAACTTCGTGAGACCTCATCTCTATAATAAATAAAAAAATAAGCCGGGCGTGGCAGCACGCGCCTGTAGTTCCCTACTTGGAAGGCTGAGGCGAGAGGATCTCCGGAGCCCAGTACTTCGAGGCTGTAGTGGCCATGAGCATGCCACTGCACTCCAGCCTGGGCGACAGAGTGAGACTCCCAACTCAAAGAAAGAAAAAGAAATAAAAGAAAAAAAAGTTTTTTAATTAAAATATAAAATGTAGCCGGGCTCGGTGGCTCAACCTGTAATCCCGCGCCTTTTGGGAGGCTGAGGTGAGTGGATTGCCTGAGCCCGCGGGTTCGAGACCCGCCTGGGCAGCGAGACCTCATCTCTACAATAAATCAAAAAATCAGCCGGGCGTGATGGCGCATGCCTGTAATTCTGGCTACTCGGAAGGCTGAGGCGGAAGGATCGCCGGAGCCCAGCA